>NC_069367.1:49713863-50016893 GCF_021730395.1 Mercenaria mercenaria | reverse complement strand
ATCTTCAGATTGATTATTATAGACCTTGTTTTTATTGCAGACCTTGTCTTCTCTGTCAATAATTAAGCAAAAAGTACTGGGACAAAGTAATCAATAAGTGTTCATAAAACCACAAATCTGTTGACAAATGCTGTAAAAAAAAAAAAAACATTCAGTACTTCCTTCTAAATAAACAAAAGAACTGTAAATTTGCTCTTCAGGATAAGCACCGATTTGACACTGACTGACGGCCAACGTGCAACACAACATCCAGGGCCAAACAATGGACATATCCATTGAGAGCTTGTTTGTCTAGGTTTAATCATTTCACCTTTTGAAAGTAGTTTTGTTAATGAGTGACTTCTGTATACCTTGTCAAATAAGTAATACAATTGCTTTATATACTGTTATGTTATTTAGTCCAAAATATAATTGTTTTTCTACAGATTATTTTTGACAACAAGAGCTGTCAGTGGACAGCACGCTCAACTATTCTCAGTGCTTGATAGTATAATGTAAGCAATGAGTAAAACTTTAACATTACGATAAGCATATTCTAAGTCGAAAAGGGGCCATAATTCAGTCAAAATGCTTGATAGAGTTGCCTCCTCCTTTTTACAGACTGGGGTCCTGATGGTAAATAAGTATGCAAAATATGAAAGCAATATCTCAATGGACTTTGAAAATATTTGGGGTGGTACGCAAACTTTAACATCTGTGTGACGCTAAGGCTCACGCCGACGCCGAAAAATGCTTGTGTTCACAACTTACTCGTTCAAGCTCATCATTTAACCATTCCACAGCCATGGTCCAGCGTCTCTTCAGATCACTGTTACTTAGCAACATTTGCTGGGCTGGTGGACAACTGAAATAGAAGAATTGATTTCATTCTAATAAACAAATGCTAGATTCAAAATAAAAAGTGCACGTCTTTGATCTCCATAACAATTTCCAGATTTTAGCTTCAAATTCTTGAAGTATTTAATCCTTGTTAAACGAAGGGAAACTCAGTGTAAAGTGAAAAACTGCTCACTTAAGAACCAATTGCTTGAGCACCAGAGTAGACTTGAGCAATTCATCTTGTCCCTGGACATTTTTTTCTTATATTTTTCTAAATGGATAGCTCTAAACCTCATATAACTCGAGCATTTTCCTTCATTCCCTTGTGACTTCAAGCCATCAGTGTTCTATTGTTACTCTATAACTTAACATAACAGTTATGTCACATAATCCTATACATAACAAATAAATCCGTGTTGTGTATGCTTCCATTTTTTGCTGTTTTACCTGATGGTGCAGGGTATCTTAACCATTTATACACATCTAAGAATATATGGAAATTTCACCTGGAATTCGTACATAGGCACCTGGCAAAGTTACTCACTCCATTATAAGGGCAAAGTAACTCCTTTATCTAATAAAAGTTTTTTTTTAAATTCAGCCTTCAATTTGTGATTAAATTTGTCCTTAGAAATCTTCAGGAATTTGTTTCTATGCTAGAAAATTAACATTCTGGGATAAACTCGAGGCTTCAAGTTATATGGTCATATACTAGAAATACCACCCGCTTCCGTAAATGGTAACTTCTAGCAACTGGTTTGGAATGTCAACATCTTCTTTTCTCAATTAAATGAAGATAGTTCAGTATTAGCAGTGTTGGGAGACCACATGTTAACTAAGACCACTTTTATCATTGGTTCTTTGATCTTTTAAATTTGTCAGTTTCAAAATTCTTAGATTTTCCTTTGCTCAGAAGATGTTAACTTCATGGACTGATACAACCATAAAATCAATGAAAATTTGTCCCCCTACAAAAATTACCGATTTAACAGCATCACGCTTTTACTTTTATTGAAAAATAAGACTTACTGCATGAACAATGCAACCATCATTTTGATACACTGATATGCTCTCTTCTGGTAGTGACTCTTGGATCTCTGTATAGTATCTAACAATCCATCCCGATCATCTGGAATACCTAGATAACAAAATAGGTACACTTAATACTCATGTAATAGGTATCACTTCTGACTTCAGCCATGAACTGTGAAACCATGCATTTAACTTCATTGGTATAAAATTCCGAGATATCAATTGTAACAGCTATTTTGTGGAGTCCACAACCATCTACCTTTTGTATCATTATAGCAGCTGTTGAACTGTTTACGCTGGTTCTAGTATGATCCAAGGAAACAAATTTACTGAGTAAGTTCCCCAAGCAATTAACAAGTTGAAATGTTTCAGTAAATTTTCAATTTTCAAAGTTGTTGATCTTTCTTTTTGATAAAATAAGAGTTATCAACTACAAAGCTACCTAGTTGCTGGCCAAAATAAAATGTTGCAACAAACAGATAGCTGATGGTGTTTTAGCTGATGGTATTTACCTTTGAGAGCATTGTGTATCCTATGGTTCTGCCAGGAGTCTTCCAGCAGTAACATCTGTAGTAGAAGATCTAGGTACGGCCGTAGCTCGTATGTGTATGAATACGCAACCTGAAACAGGATTTATTGAGCTTGACTATTCCATCCTACTGACTTTAAGGACAATCTATAAACAACATTTCAAATGCATATGGTGAACTGCATTAAAATTAAAGCATCAAAACATTTATGCATACAGTATTGGTGTTTAGTTTTTGATTTTGTTGGGTAAAGAGACATATGGACACAATCTAGTTAATATGTTAACTTTTCCAGATTTTAGGTAATGGAGGAAGACCCTGGGTGCCCCTCTATGCATTATTTTATGCATGAGCAAGCACCTGTGTAAAACCACTGACCTTCCACAAGCTGGCAGGACAGCTTCTCAATGAATTCTACACTGAAAGTGAGGTTTTGAACCCTCATTGGTGAGGGGCAAGTGATTCAAAGTCAACAAACTTAGCAACATTGACCCCCTAGAAGTATTATTATTCTTTCAGTAGAAACACATACCTGCCACAGTAGTTCACTGAGGACAGTGGATGAAAAATGTGGATTCTCCCAGCAACAGTACTGAAATTAAAAAAAAAATAGCATTCCTCTGCATATACATATAATTTGCAATGTATCATTTTTTTTTCCAGAAAAAAAAACAACCCTTCATACACGATATTTATGATTAATGTCCAACTTTCTTAGCTTATCTTTAAATCATTTATATTTTTTCTAAGCATTACCACAGACCCTTACCTGTTGTACACTAGTAAAACATACATTGTACGAACAAAAATTGCTGTCTCTAATCTGTTTCAAACTATCAAACATATCACCATGCAAAAATTGCAAGTCCCTTATCTCTTGCCAACCAAAACATCTGTTTACATGCATGTAAAAACACCTAAATACTAAATCCAATTCATAACTAGGTGTTTTTGTCACAAAAACATACGACTTCCCCCTATGTATACCTTTAGCTCTGGCAGCCATTTTGTGCAGCAAATCAGAATGTGTCGGCGATGTGCACAACTAGGCTTGGTACTGATCACTCCTGTGAAGTTCTGTCTTAATCCGGCCAGCGGTTCAACTTATGAAAGCCGGACAAGCTTAATGTGTGGACGAACGGACAGACAGAAAGAGAAGGCAAAAACAATATGTCTCCCCCCATAATGACACACAAAATACCGGCTACATGGAATATGGTGTTATCCTTGAAACAATAAAGGCATTAATTCCATGGATTGGCTCCAGAGTTACACTGAATATTATGATTTAACTATGCAACTTACAATCTCGTTATTTTAATACTACATTTACTTACTCGCAACAGTTTGGTGGTATCTTCCGAGTTGTTACAATCTTCGAGAAGTTTCTTCACATAACTGGTTCTACTGATGAGTATATCAGCTACCTGAGCCTGGATAGGCATCAGTATCTGGTCTCCATATGGATTGGGTGATGGTTCCTGGTTTTGCTGTAATATACACAAAGTAAAATACACAAAGTAAGATACTTTTACCATTTCTGTTAATAGTATAATCTTAGTTATGATACCTTTTCTAAGAGCACAATGACATGTTAACATAAGCAATAACATCGACTGATAAAACCCCAGTTGCTAAATGTAGCACCTGGCTAACATTAGCTGCAGTTTCTTCTGGTTAAAGGGATGAAGATGAAGCATATAGGAATCTGCAATACACTTCAATGTTTAAGTATTAAAGATTTTTTGTACTTATCTGAAAATCCCAACAAGCTGAAAAACAATTAAAACCAAAGCAATCATTTATCCCCACTAGCATTATTAAAATGGCCTTAGTAAGCTCTGGCATCAGATAAAGGGCAATTTTCTTTTATGTATTTCCACATGCAAGAAGTTAAAATTTAGCACATAATAAAAACTAGGAAAAGAATAAATTGGCATAAATATATAATACCCTTACTTACCACAGATGAGGTACATTTTGAGGACACATCACAACATCGTACTAACTGAGAGACTACAGAGTACAGTTTGCTTAGTTCTGCATACTGGTACTTGATTGGTGGTCCTGGTCCCTCGTCCAGAGCTACCATCATAAATAGCGCTGGTACATTCAACTTCAGTAAATGCATTTTCTGTAAAAGCAGAAAAGCATTAAACACTTGTGAAACACATCAATTAATGAAAACTACAAGTGTTTACAGGGAGCATACATGACCATTAGAAATCTTAGCACATGATTTATTTACTACCAGTATCTGAATCAGACATCATATACCAGATATTTTCAATTTATCATTCAGGTATTTCTCATAATATTCACATTCCTCTATATTACCTAAATAATCATTAGTAAAGAAACTTACTTAACCAGTCTATATCAAAGTATAAATAGGGACAGTAAAGTTGTTAAAATGTAAAGCAGAATTATAGAACCAGCCTCTGTTCCATTTTTTTTCGAAAACCTTTGTGAAATTTCATGTGATCCTATCTTTTGTATGAGAACTGTCATGGAGAGCATTGGCTCCAATAAAGAAATCAAATTCAACACAATTTAGTATGTCAGATAAATCTGACCATTCTGTTCAACATTAAAGATGTGTTTGTCAAACTGTTCATAATATAAACTTCTAATGAGGGAACAACACAAGTATATACCTCAGCCACACCAAGGTTAGAGTACATGAGAAACAGGTGGAAGTATTGTTGTAGATGTCGACCATGTTCCGACACTTCCTTCTTCAGTAGGTTTAATACAGCCATCAGTAGATGGTCACTCAACGTTGCATTTGGGTCTGCAGAATGGCCAGCTGAAATGAACATTCAAACAATTTATTGAATATTGAGTCAAGTTTGTATTGACAAACTACTAAAGACATTATCCATGAAAGTCAAAATGACCTACTGGTACATACAGGATTATGTATGTGTGTGTGTACTTGATGGAGGGGGAAATAGTTAAGTAAAATTGCTTGCTGTCTAGCTATCTGTAAGGCTGTACTTGTGCTGCCCTTGTAACATTTAGCAAGTGTTATCAATGACCTTCAAAATTTAAGGAAAAGAACAAAAACGTATCTTCATTCAAATAGTATGTGGCAGCAAGCAGGGCCTTGCAAGGGGACTTCCTGATCCTGGTACTTAAAGGTTGGGCTTTTAAAATCCCACATATCTTAAGTTTTCACTTGTTGCATTTTGTTTAACTTACATTTCCAACAAATTACTGGAAAATATCCATTTTATGTCAATAACATAAGGCCTTATATACAGCTTTGTTCATCCCCTAAACAAGGTATTTTTTTTAGACAAGCTAAGACAATGTATAACAGATCTTACTTACCATAGAGACCCTGCAATAGTGGAGGTGGACACACACCATCATTGAGAGAAAAGTGAGCCAGGCATACAACAACCTTGCAGAATGCATTCCGTACCTTAAAAATTATGCAAAATTTCAAGTTAAATATTCTGTTTTTCTTCCGCAGGTTTCTAAAACGTTCTAATAAGACTTTCTGCATCATTTCATTTTATATTTATACATCAATTTATCATCACAACACAAACAAGAGCACCACAATGCAGAGAAATATATGCCCGAAGGTATGACCTTTAACCCCTACATGTGACATTGACCTTGAACGAGCCATCCGAAACATGCGCTCTGCAAGTCCTCTCGATGTGAACATTTGTGCCAAGTTTCTTTAAAATCCTTAAGCAGTTAACATGAATGAAACAAACTCATATGACCTTTCACCCCTAACTATGACCCTAACCTTGAAGTAAGCCATCCAAAACATGCGCTCTTCAAGTCGTCTTGATGTGGTGAAAATTTGCATCAAGTTTCTTCGAAATCCTTTCAAGGGGTTATAGAGTTACAGAGTGGATATAAAATTGCTAACGGACGGACGGACACAGGCATCATAACAGAATACGCCCCTTCGGGTGAATAAAAATGCTCTGAACAAAATAACTGTCCAAGTCAACTAATCATGACAACAACACTTAAATCAGTAATATGTTTTGGTGTAGTAAATACCTCTGAACTAGGGCACTCCAAAAGGTACTCCGCAAATCTTCCTGGCTGTGAAAACATGACATTCTGGGCAAACCACATCCTCACTTTTTTACTAGACCTCAGGTTACATGTAAGAGCCTCGTACCATTCTGTGGCTGACCCTCTATAAACAGCAAACATAAGTTAGGTTAGAGGCACAGAACACATAAAAATACAACTGAAACAGAATGATCACAGTCATATGCAGTGCAATTCTTGTATCGAAACACAACCAGAGAGACTAAAACCTGCTGATGAATGTTGTCAATCTGGACAGTTTTCCAACTGGAAAAGTTGTTTGCCTTTGTATAGTTGACTGGAAGTATACTCTACCTTGGAGATACATAACTGTTTTTTTAACTAAAGAGATCTTTTTTCTAAAGAACAGTGGTTACATCATATTAACAAGAGGGTCATGATGACCCTGGATCGCTCACCTGAGTAATATGAGCTACATGTTTCAAATGTCAAACTGATGATAAAATATTAAGAAAGTCAGTAGGTCACATTCATGGTCAATGAAATTCAGTTTTATGATTTGTGTGCAAAACTGTGTATGTCATCAAAATTTCAAGGCTGTATCTTAAAAAACAAGAAAGTAGGTCAGTAGGTCAAGGTCACAGTTAAGTGACATCATATTACTTGGAGTCATCAGGTAATTATAATTAAACAGTCTTGGAAATAGGATCAGATGATTTTTTAAGTATTTTTCCTATATAACTCACATAATAACTAAGTGACCCCAGGGCAGGGCCTCTTTTAACCCCAGGGGCATAATTTGAACAATTTTGGTAGAAGACTACTAGACAATGCATCATACCAAATATCAAAAGCCTAGGTTGTATGGTTTCAGACAAGAAGATTTTTAAAGCTTTTTCCTATACAAGAGGGCCATGATGGCCCTATATCGCTCACCTGTTATCATTGCACTTAAGGACAAGTCTTCAAGGTCAAAAGATGATAATAGAAATCAATCAAAAGAATTATGAGAAAATATAGTTGAAATTTTCATTAAGTAACTTTAAAAACAAGATTTGAAAACTTTTTGTAGAGGTCCACTAGGCAATGCTACATGTCAAATATCTAAGCTCTTCTGGTTTATTTTTAGAAAATTTTAAAGATTTTTCTATGTACAATCAAGTAACCCCATGGGGCAGGGGCAGTTTGACCCCAGGGGTCATGATTTGAATAAACTTTGTAAAAGTCTAATAGGCAATGCTACATGTCAAATATCTAAGATCTAGGCCTTCTGGTTTATTTTTAGAATTTTTTTGAAGATTTTCCTATGTAAAATCAAGTGACCCCTGGGGCGGGGTCATGATATGATCAAATTTTGTAGAGGTCCACTAGGCAATGCTACATGTCAAATATCTAGTCTCTAGGCCTTCTGGTTTATTTTTAGAAATTTTTTGAAAATTTTCCTATGTAAAATCAAGTGACCCCTGGGGCGGGGTCAATTTGACCCAGGGGGTCATGATATGATCAAATTTTGTAGAGGTCCACTAGGTAATGCTACATGTGAAATATCTAAACTCTAGGCCTTCTGGTTTATTTTTAGAAAACTTTTGAAGATTTTCCTATGTAAAGTCAAGTCACCCCTAGGGCGGGGTCAATTTTGACCCCCGGGTCAAAATTTGAACAAATTTAGTAGAGGTCCACTAGGCAATGCTACATGTCAAGTATCTGAGCTCTAGGGCTTCTGGTTTTGGAGAAGAAGATTTTTTAAATATTTTCCTCTGTAAAATCAAGTGACCCCTGGGGCGGGGTCAATTCTGACCCCGGGGGCCACAATTTGAACAAATTTTGTAGAGGTCCATTAGGCAATGCTACATGTGAAATATCTAAGCTTTCGGCCTTCTGGTTTATTTTTAGAAATTTTTTGAAGATTTTCCTATGTAAAATCAAGTGACCCCTGGGGCGGGTCAATTTTGACCCCGGGGTCACGATTTGAATAATTTTAGTAGAGGTCCACTAGGCAATGCTGCATGTCAAATATCTAAGCTCTAAGGCTTCTGGTTTTTTGAGAAGAAGATTTTTAAGATTTTCTTATGTAAAATCAAGTGACCCCTGGGACGGGGTCAATTTTGACCCCGGGTCATGATTTGAACAAACTTGGTAGAGGTCCACTAGGCAATGCTTCACACCAAATATCTAAGCTCTAGGGCTTCTAGTTTTTTGAGAAGAAGATTTTTAAAGTTTTTCCTTTCGGTTGCCATGGCAACCAGTGTTCTGCATGGAATTCAATTCTTTGAACAATTTTGAAAGGGGGCCATCCAAGGAACATCCCTGTGAAGTTTCATCAAAATTGGCCTATTGGTGTAGGAGGAGATGTTGTTTAAAGGAAAGTGTGGACGGACGTACAACCGACGGACGGACGGACGCCTGACGGTGAGCGATCACAATACCTCACCCTGAGCACAAAGTGCTCAGGTGAGCTAAAAAGTCTATATAAAACTTGGGACCCCCAGGGCGCCCTGGCCTCTTTTCACCCAAGGGGTACAATTTGAACAATTTTGGTTGAGGACCATAAGACAATGTCACAAACCAAATATCAAAGGTCTAAGTGTTGTGGTTTCAGACAAGAAGATTTTTAAACTTTTTTTCCTATATAAGTCTACGTAAAACTTGGGACCCCCGGGAAAGGGCCATATTTGACCCTAGGGAGATAATTTGAACAATCTTGGTAGAGGACCACTAGATGATGCTACATACCAAATATCAAAGCCCTAGGCCATGTGGTTTTGTACAAGAAGATTTTCAAAGTTTTCCCAATATAAGTCTATATAAACTATGTGACCCCCGGGGTGGGGCCATATTTGACCCTAGGGGGATAATTTGAACAATTTTGGTAGAGGACTACTAGATGATGCTACACACCAGATATCAAAGCCCTAGGCCCTGTGGTTTTGGACAAGAAGATTTTTAAAGTTTTTCCTTTCAGTTGCCATGGTAACCAGAGTTCTGCATGGAATTCAATTCTTTGAACAATTTTGAAAGGGGGCCACCCAAGGATCATTCCTGTGAAGTTTGGTGTAATTCTGCCCGGTGGTTTTCAAGAAGAAAATTTTTTTAGAAATTGTTGACGGACAACGGACATCAAGCGGTCACAATAGCTCAACTTGTCACTTCGTGACAGGTGAGCTAAAAATCTAAAGCATCCAAGCTATGCTTTATTCTCTTCAAATTCAAATCAGCATGCATCTCATCATGTTGCATTTAAAAAAAACACCTTTACAAACTTATAATGAAGTCCTCACTGCTCAACTGAATATAAGCAAACTAAATGACTATATTCCATTTTTCATATAAAATTATCAAATTTACTACCATGAATTCAGCTGAATTTTCTATGTAAGTAAATTTATTTGAAATATAGCCAATTTCATTCAAAATTCATGACTAAATACAAGATGATTTTACTAAATAACTGTTCTTTTTTGAAAGCTTAAAACATAATTATGCTACCTTAGAGATTTCTTTGTATGAAAGCCCACTGTAAATAGGAATTTAGAAGCAAGTTCAGTGCTCAACATTGCCAAGTGTTCCGCTTCTTGTGACTGAAAGATCAAAACAGCATTTATAAATATTTGAAGTAACAACTTTCCAGTTGTATAAAACTGAAGGTAAGAAATTCTTTAAATATTTATGTGACAACAGAGTCAATGTATGTAAGTTCAAATATTTTTTAAAATCTCTAGTGCATGTTGGGCTTAACATTCAGATTCTAAAATTTAGATGTTTTAAATGAAATAAGAAGATAACATATTTAAATGACAACTGTCATAAACATGGCTTCTATAATTTTAATACGAAAATCTCACTAAATATCAAATTTTATTTCCACTATGTCCCCACTAACACAGAGACTTACCAGTTTATCTTGTGTACTACTTGTATGTGTATATATCTGATTACATGTCAATAATCTCTTCATAAACTGGAAATATTCGGGACTGAACTGTGTCTTCTCATGCATAAACATTATATTCTGTTTGCGCACACACTTTTCTATTGTCTTTGGCATCTTCGGTTTTGGGTCTGAAAGTATCAAGTACGTATGAACTAATCGTAACATTGAGTCAATTAAGTCAATATGACATGAACTTCTGTTAGCTATAGTCTTCTATCATAACAATTTCACTTACTGATAAAATGGCTTACTCATCTGCACTTTAAGAGAAATATACAAATCACAATTATAATTTATTATTTCTTGCTCAACATGAATAAATCATTTGTTACATACTACTAATGCTAAGATCCTGTATTGTCTTGGAGATTTTTTCATCCTCCACATCATCCACACGTTCATAGAACAAAATATAGGCATTCCACCATCTCTTCTGTCGCCTGTATGTCATTCTGAAACATGGAACGAAATATAAGTATCCATTGATGAATTATACATGCTGAAATACAGAATTAACATGTTAGTTCCATCTATTTATCTGACACCTATTTATGCCACCTGTGTGCAAATCATTACAAAGTGCAGTTGTTCGCTCTCATACATCCCTCTAAATCAAAATCACAAATTTGCAGCATAAAATAAAATAATGACAAGCTTCACTTCAACTGGCTTCAAAATCTGATAAAAACAAAACTGATTGTTTCTTGTAAGAAATACTTTACCTCTTGAGCATATGGTCAAACACCTCTCCCATGTACTCTCCACCAAAACACTGATTCTTCATCTCCTGAAATCATCAGTAAATCCATCTTGAATTTCATATAAACATTAAAATCTAAGAGTACAATGAAGTTATACAATTATACTTCTTTTACCATCTAACACAATTATGTTCAAAAGGAACAACAGTATTACACAATACTGCAAGACATTTACTTAGAATTTGCTAGACATAAACTAGAGCTATCACTGAAGGGGATTCATATGCCTGCTCAAAGGGTGTGATCATTGCACTAAAATTCTGTTGATGAGAGGTTAAGTGATCATTGCACTAAAATTCTGTTGATGAGAGGTTAAGTAATTGTTGCACTAACATTCTGTTGATGAGAGGTTAAGTGATTGTTGCACTAACATTCCTCTATTGATGTGAGGTTAAGTGATTGTTGCACTAACATTCTGTTGATGTGAGGTTAAGTGATCATTGCACTAACATTCTGCAGATGTGAGGTTAAGTGATTATTGCACTAAAATTCTGTTGATGAGAGGTTAAGTAATTGTTGCACTAACATTCTGTTGATGTAAGGTTAAGTGATCGTTGCACTAACATTCTGTTGATGTGAGGTTAAGTGATCATTGCACTAAAACTCTGTTGATGTGAGGTTAAGTGATCATTGCACTAAAATTCTGTTGATGTGAGGTTAAGTGATCATTGCACTAAAACTCTGTTGATGTGAGGTTAAGTGATTGTTGCACTAAAATTCTGTTGATGAGAGGTTAAGTGATCATTGCACTAAAATTCTGTCGATTTTGAGGTTAAGTGATCATTGCACTAACATTCTGCTGATGTGAGGTTAAGTGATCATTGCACTAAAATTCTGTTGATGAGAGGTTAAGTAATTGTTGCGCTAACATTCTGTTGATGTGAGGTTAAGTGACTTGCGCTAACATTCTGTTGATGTAAGGTTAAGTGACTGTTGCGCTAACATTCAGTTGATGTAAGGTTAAGTGATGTTGCACTAACATTCTGTTGATGTGAGGTTAAGTGACTGTTGCACTAAGATTCTGTTAATGTAAGGTTAAGTGATCATTGCACTAAAACTCTGTTGATGTGAGGTTAAGTGATTGTTGCACTAAAATTCTGTTGATGAGAGGTTAAGTGATCATTGCACTAAATTTCTGTTGATGTGAGGTTAAGTAATTGTTGCACTAACATTCTGTTGATGTAAGGTTAAGTGATCGTTGCACTAACATTCTGTTGATGTGAGGTTAAGTGATCATTGCACTAAAATTCTGTTGATGAGAGGTTAAGTAATTGTTGCACTAACATTCTGTTGATGTGAGGTTAAGTGACTGTTGCGCTAACATTCTGTTGATGTGAGGTTAAGTGATCGTTGCACTAACATTCTGTTGATGTGAGGTTAAGTGATCATTGCACTAAAATTCTGTTGATGAGAGGTTAAGTAATTGTTGCGCTAACATTCTGCTGATGTGAGGTTAAGTGATCATTGCACTAACATTCTGTTGATGTGAGGTTAAGTGATCATTGCACTAAAACTCTGTTGATGAGAGGTTAAGTAATTGTTGCACCAACATTCTGTTGATGTGAGGTTAAGTGACTGTTGCACTAACATTCTGTTGATGTGAAGTTGTGATTGTTGCACCAACATTCTGTTGATGTGAAGTTAAGTGACTGTTGCACTAACATTCTGTCGATGTGAAGTTAAGTGACTGTTGCACTAACATTCTGCTGGTGTGAGCTTAGGTGATTGTTGCACTAACATTCTGTTGATGTGAGGTTAAGTGATTATTGCACTAACATTCTGTTGATGTGAGGTTAAGTGATTATTGCACTAACATTCTGTTGATGTGAGGTTGATTGTTGCACTAAAATTCTGTTGAAGAGAGTTTGTGTTGGAACTGATATGTGAAAATTTTGGTTCCTATACCCTTCATATTCACTCCTTTTATATCTTTTATTGTTTCAAGTTACAGTAGTAATTGTCTTAAATGTTGGGGCATGATGAAACTGCTGTCATTAAAAATCATGACAAGTACACTGATATGCTTTCAACATGATATGATTCGATTAGTTTCATTCAAAATAACACAACATTTTATATTCATCATTCTGAGATTGAAATAAAGAGCCTTTAGACTCTAAGTATATTCAAATACTGACTAACCTCATCATCGTCCATCTTACATTCAGAAACATCACCATCATCAAACTTGTACCACTTTGGAGTACCCTCACCCCTGTAAACACATTCAGAGATAATATCTCACTATACTTTAAAGAGGCAATCAACAGGTGTAATTAAACTAGGAAACAATCAACTGCACCACTAGAACTGATCTTTACTACATTCCATTAAAAACTTACTGGTAGTACATATGTAGACTTAAGGACTGTTTTTACTAATAATAACTGGAAGTACCATAGCTCCACCTAACACACTTGCCTGTTAAAGTGTGTCATAGGTACTACTGGTATGGCTGACCTTTAACATATATACACACTTCAATAATTCTTCATAAAAAGCAGAGAAAGAAAATCACTGTCAAATATACTTAATCGTTCCTATAAGGAAACAACATAATCAAGTTCAATAAAAGAACAGACTTACTTATGTAGAATATAAGAGTAGTAATGTCCTCCACTAGCCTGTCCACTATGTACAACAACCCCTATCAACTTGTACTTCGTACTTTGTCCCTTTTCATCACAGTCAGCATCAATAATCTCACCTGTAAATATACACCATACAAACTCAAGTAAATATATCATAAGCTGCGATATGGCCATTTTCACATTCCTACCAGAATGGCAGAAAACAAGGTTCCACTTTGCTTTTTTTAAGAAACTGTTAAAAACGCCATCATTCCAGCAGTCAGTGGGTAGCTTCCACATGCAAAACCTAAACCTGCATCAGTGACCAGCATGAAGCTCAAAGTAGCCAGCCAAAATTACTCTGCCATGGGGAACTTTGCACCATCACATAAGTTCCCTACTACAAGGACTGGACAAAACCAGTGTTATGAATATAGCAGATGTCTTCTTTTAACAATCTTAGGATAAAATGTCTAATATTGTTGTAAGACCATATCAATTATGAATGAAATGCCAGTGAACATTACAACTATCATCCAGACAAAATATTACTTTCTGTATGAAATTGGTACATGTAGACGAACTAACCTTCTATTTTTGCCAGTCCTTGAACTGTATATGGCTCCATGTCAAATTCACGTGAGAATTCAAAATAATCATTGAACTTTATTGCACTTTCCCTGAAAAAAAACAACATGAAAATTCTTCACTTTAGTTTTTTTATATTCATTTTAAAGGCTGAAGCTTAGCACAAAGTGCAGAATAAATGTAGACTATAGTTTCTTTACAAACATATATTCTAATTAAAAACATGAACTGATTTTAAACTTACCTTTCCCAGTCATAATCAAATCTTTTTAACTGTATGGCTAAGATTTTAGGCAACTTTCGTATCACAAGTCTTTTCACAGTATCGACCTGAAAAAAAATTCCATTCTTTAATCATACTGTAGTCTGTAGGATATACAACAACATATTGTTCTATAAGTTAAGGCAAAAGCAATCTGTAAACAGAAGTTTTAGCTCAGTTTACTTTTTATAAAAGATGCCAACTGGATGAAAGAATATTTTCTAAGTAAACAGATTCATTTTTGTATTAAAGGATGCAAACTGTGTGAGAATACATTGTTGAAAGTAATTATGTATTTATTACTAAAACGAGAATCTCTGATGAATCACCTTCAGTATGTATGTTTAAAATCCCTTTATGAACAATGGAGTTATTGTCTGGACAAAAAAAAAATAAAGTGGATGGACAGAGCAACAAGACAGTTCTGACACACAAACACTTCAGGTGAATAACTAGAAATGTGTCCATGGGACACAGATGCCCCCACTACATGACAAAGGACACAAATTTTTTCCTAGGTCAGAGGTCATAACTCCTACAGGACTGAAAGAATCCGGACAAGAAAGCCCAGGTGCACAACTACACATGCTGACCAACATTCCTGTAAAGTTTTGTGACTCTATGTCAAATATTTTTGGAGTTAGGCGCGACACATTCTCGGAAGGACGGACGGACAAGGGCAAAACTATATGCCCCCAAAGTGGCATAAAAATGCCAATATGAAATATTTTATACACAAAGCCTCACCTTTTTATTACATTTATCACAGTGATAAGCATTTGCTCCCTCCAACAGGTCACCCTTCACATATTGTTCTAATGACTCAAATAAATTATGGTGATTACGTATATCTACATTCAATGAAGTAAACGGTTCTTCTCTCTGGTACCTGAAATGACAAAATATATATCAGCCAATTCTGATGTCTGGAAAGCTGTATAACATATTGTTGGGTTGAACATCGATTTTCAATAGTATTTCATTTCTTCTATCTGTTACCCAGTGTTCCGTATTTTCTTTATCAACATTAACCCATTCTATGTATGTTAAATGACAACTTCCCTATCTGAATTAGATGTTGAGGACAAAAGCTGCAACCTACCAATTTCAAATATCTATTTATAACATATAGGGGCAACTTTTCTTGCTGTCTAGTCTGTAGCAATGCTTAAAGGTAATATCATAATTTCAGTCACTCTCAACAGCTTTACTGTCATTTAAAAACCCCTACATCTAATGACTGATGAAATTCTGCATATGAGTTTCATAAAGTGAGATCTAGAAAAAAAAATATTGTAACTGCATAATTATGTTTAACCTGCATTCCTAATTATTTATTTATTTAATACAAAGTTTGCCTACCAAAGTATCTCTCCTATCTTAATGATTAAGTATTTTAGCACAAGTTTACCTATGTGGGCAATCTTTGCAGATTTTCTGATCAGCAAATGAGCCTCCAAGCACTTTTTGAAGTATGGTAGGCTGTCCCAGCACTTTCAGAGCTTCATCCACACTGTCTACAAGGGAGTTAAAGAACTCTAGGGCATCATGCTGTTCCCGCAGGTTCACTGGCTCACCCCATAATCTGAAAAAAAAAAAATATGACAGGTTACTTATCAGTAAATCAGTCTGGCTCGGGCAAGCAAATGGATGAAGCACAAAAGAAAAGTTTCATTACTGTATGAAGCGTTCATCACTACTTATTACTAAATGTTACATGTATCTACCTTGATTGCCTAGTGGAACAGCATCTACTTCCAGGATGCGAAATCATGGGTTCACACCCTGGCAATGTCATACTTAATATGTTCTGCTTGTAACTATTACAGATAGGAAAAGTCAAAACTACTTTCTTAATTGGTGATCAGATCTATATTTGCTGGCTTCTGCATACTGGCCTCAAGAAATAGCTCCTGTTACCTCAGGAAAATATTTTACATAGTTTCCAAAACGCAATGAATATAAAGAAATCATGAGAAGCACTTACTTGAAATGTTTCCAGAATCCCCTAGGAACATAGTACTGGAGCTTGCTGGCATAGAGGTTACCAAAGATAAGCTGTATCTGTTTGAGTATACCAAGATTATATTCTTTTCTTTCCTCATCTCTGTTCGACACAGGCTTCTCCTCGTCCTTCCTCTCCTCCTCTGCCATGTCCACATTTGTCTAAAACAAACAATACTTTATCTTCACTTTCATGGTATTTTAAGCTGTATTTTAAACATAATTTTAGTTATGTGATAAAATTCAGTAAACCCAAATAAGTATGCCCAGATTCTGCACAATTGCTAAATTGTTTTCTATTAGTAATTATCACCTGCCTACTATGAGCCTGTTCTGGAGGATAAAATTGCCTATACCGAGAATAGATGCCTTGTCCTTGGACTGAAATCACAACTTCTTAGTCTAGTGTTTTCCATATACAGCCTACTATTTTAAATTATCTCATTCTTGTAAAACGATGTATCTTTTTGCAATGACAATACGATTTTTGGCTCCACTTTCATAGTCCATTCTTTAAGATTCTATACCCCTTTTTTGTTAGGTTTGATGGCACACCCACACAATTATACATCATATAGTGATTTTCCAGCATCTGATGAGAGAGGAAGTACCCCAGTGCCCCAGGGGCTCACCTGGGTAGAAACACTGACATTCCAAAAGCCCGCTGGAATACGACTTCCTCACATGAAATAATTCTACATTTAAAGCAATATTTTGAACCTGTAATGGTGAGGGGCAAATGACTGCAAAGCAGCAATCTCAACCATTCTGCCACAGAGACCAAAAGACTCAGGTTAAACGGATAGTAAGAAGCTTATCTGAAATAAGAATGTACACGAGTTGTTACCTCTCCTTCTCCCTTCTCCATGGAGGAATAATCTTCCTCTACATCATCTGCTGCACCCTCCACTGACATAGTACCAGCTCGAATTGGCTCTATCATAAACAGCTGCAAATACCAAATATACATAATATTGCATCTATGTTGCTTTCATTAAAATAATTTGTTCAAATACTGCTTCATTACCTAGGCTGTCTATATTTATACTGTCTTGTTAACAATAAGCATTTTAAAACATGGCTATATATAGTACTGAGGTTACATAATATTATAACACAGAGTAAGTGATGTCACTTGGAAGTGAAAAGCCCTCAAAAGCAGTCTGCTTTTGCCTCTAACCTTGGTTGTACAGACTCCAGTTGTCCACATGACGCATCTCATTACAATTAACAGTTCTGTACAAAATCTTTATAGCTCAGGGAAGTCGGCACATCTGTGCAGGCTGATCAAGATCTGCACTGTTTGCTATTCAGTTAGTAAATTTTCAGTGAACACCCCTTCGAAAATTGCCCAAATTAAATGATAGACCAGTCCATTTTAGAAATTTAGCAGGGTAAAAGTTAAGGGGCATAAAAACTCTTCCAAGATATATTTACCTGCTGAAGTACAGAGTTCATGTAACAAGTTGCCCCTGCATTCTTCAGACCAACAAATCCCTTTTGGGGCCGAGCCCCAACTGGTGGTAGAAACTCCCACTCCTGTAAGGGCACATCCCCTGAAAAACAAACAATCTTCAGAAAACTGGCCTTTGAGTCATACTGAATGTTTACCAAGCATACAGAAACTGAAGTTTAAACTGTTACTTAACTCCATATTAGTCAGTGTATTTCGCATTTTGATAATCAACAGCTGGTTCTCATTTTATTAAATGTATGCAAAATGTAGTCAATTGTATATTTTGTTAGCATTCAAAACTGTTTTAAATTCACAAGTTGTACTATTTTTAAATGTGTAAAAAAAAAAAACTAAAATAAACAAGCAAATTCGATGAATTGGTATCCCCCGCCGAAAGGGTTTGTGGTGAGGAATGGCAAAAAGATATATCCGGCAAAAAGTTAAGGATGTTAATAAGAAGCAAATAACTCCATTAGTCAAAATCAATTTAACAGAAAACAAATGTTTAATTAAAGAGTACATAATAAATGTATGATACTTTGATCCTGACTAAAGAATTTATTTTGAATGGGATATGCTTACTGTAATAAGCTTAGCTTTTAAAATTAAATGCAGTTAATTGAAATGTGAGCTTGAAGTTTAACTGGAATGAAATATTGTCTTTGAGTGGTTTGGCACCAGGTGTTGCTGTTTTACATGTACATTTGAACTTAAAAGATCAGATGTCCTTAAGAGAACACAGGTAAGATATCTTGAAACGGCTGAGGGCAAGGTTTGTGCAGTCACAACTTAACATGTTGAAGGTTTGAACATTTAAAAAAAAAAAGGAATGGAAATATATATATCTATATATAGATATATGTATATATTTATTTTTTTAAGGGGTGGGGGTGCAGGGGAATGGGAGAGGAAACAAAATTTCACATGTTGATTATAAATATTGATTGAAAATTAAAAATTAAAAAAAAAAAAAAGGTAAAAGGGTGAAGTTGGAGTGGGGGGGGGGGGGGGCAGAAGATGCATGATCAGTGGTGGGCATGACTGGATGGGGAAGTGAGGTGGGGGAATGGTACAACTTGGAAGGTTTGAAAAAAATCTAAAATAAGAAATGAAAAAAAAAAAAAATTTTTTTTTGGGGGGGGAGGGGGTGGGGGAGGGGGAGGGGGTGTGACCAAGGCAAGTGGGTGACCAGGTGTGGGTGCGCAACTTCACATGTTTATAATAAATGTTCACAGAAAAGAATGAAAGAAATTTAATAAAATTCTGCCAAATGGTAAGTTTGTAATGTACAAATATGTGGATTTTTAGACAATTAAAGGGCAATAACTCTAAAGTTACAAAAAGAAATCCTTACAAAATTGTCTGTGCAGAACCACATTATAGTGCTCTAAATTCTGTTAAAGTTTCATAGTTCTAGGTCAAATATGTCAAAAGTTATGATGCAGAAATTGGCATATCTATAGATCTATAGTACCCTATATAGTTAACACTAGAAACTTCTAAGGGCCATAACTCTGGTGTTACTTGGGCAATCTGTCTGAAACTTGATGGGCCCACAACCTCATAGTGGTGAACATGTATATGAAGTTTGTTTGAAAAAATCTAAAATAAGGAATGATTTTTTTTTTTTTTTTTTTTTTTTTTTTTTTTGGGTGTGGGAGTGGGGGGGGGGGGGTCAGAGGATAAGGGGGGAGGTGTGTGATCAAGGTAAGGGGGTGACCAGGTGTGGGTACACAACTTCACATGTTTACAATAAATGTTCATGGAAAAGAATGAAAGAAATTTAATGAAATTGTACCAAATGGTAAGTTTGTTATGTACAAATATGTGGATTTTTATACAATTAAAGGGCAATAACTCTTAATTTACAAATAAATCCAAATGAAATTGTGTGTACACAACCACATTATGGTGATCTAAATTCTGTTTAAGTTTCATAGTTCTAGGTCAAATATATCAAAAGTTATGATGCAGAAATTGCCATATTAATAGTACCCTATATAGTTAACACTAGAAACTTCTAAGGGCCATAACTCTGGTGTTACTTAGGCAATCTGACTGAAACTTGACGGGCCGCAAGAACTCATTGTGGTGAACATGTATATGAAGTTTTAAATAAATATTCCCAACCATTTCCTAGATATGGCTCCGGACGGACGGACGGACGGACGGAAAGACGGAAGGACGGACTGACGGACGGAAAGACGGACGGAAGGACGGACGGACAACGCCAATACTATATCCCTCCGACTTTCGTCGGGGGATAACAAGAGGACCATGATGGTCCTGAATCGCTCACCTGTCCCGACATGACTCAGTTTTGAACTGAGTATGACGTCGTTTTTTTTCTATTATTTGACATAGTGACCTAGTATTTGAGCTCATGTGACCCAGTTTTGAACTTGACCTAGATATTGAGATAAAAATTCTGACCAAGTTTCATGAAGATCCATTGAAAAATATGGCCTCTAGAGAGGTCACAACGTTTTTCTATTATCTGACCTAATGACCTAGTTTTTGAAGGCACTTGACCCAGTTTCGAACTTGACCTAGATACCATCAAGGTGAACATTCTCACCAATTTTCATGAAGATCTCATGAAAAGTACGGCCTCTAGAGAGGTCACAAGGTTTTTCTATTAATTGACCTAAGGACCTAGATTTTAAAGGCACGTGACCCAGTTTCGAACTTGACCTAGATATCATCAAGATGAACATTCTGACCAATTTTCATGAAGATCTCATGAAAAGTATGGCCTCTAGAGAGGTCACAAGGTTTTTCTATTTTTAGACCTAATGACCTAGTTTTTGACCACACATCATCCACTTTCAAACTTGACCAAGATATCATCAAGGTGAACATTCTGACTAATTTTCATGAAGATCCATTCAAAAATAAGGCCTCTAGAGAGGTCACAAGGTTTTTCTATTTTTAGACCTAATGACCTAGTTTTTGACTGCATGTGACCCACTTTCAAACTTGACCTAGATATCATCAAAGTGAACATTCAGACCAACTTTCATGAAGATCCATGGAAAAATATGGCCTCTAGAGGTCACAAGGTTTTTTTATTTTTAGACCTAATGACCTAGTTTTTGGACCGCACGTGACCCAGTTTCGAACTTGGCCTAGATATCATCAAGATGAACACTGACCAATTTTCATGAAGATCCATTGAAAAATATGGCCTCTAGAGAGGTCACAATGTTTTTCTATTTTTAGACCTACTGACCTAGTTTTGGATGGCACGTGACCCAGTTTCATACTTGACCTAGATATCATAAAGATGAACATTCAGACCAACTTTCATACAGATCCCATGAAAAATATGGCCTCTAGAGAGGTCACAAGGTTTTTCTATTATTTGACCTACTGACCTAGTTTTTGACAGCACGTGACCCAGGTTCGAACTTGACCTAGATATCATCAAGATGAACATTCTGACTAACTTTCATGAAGATCAATTGAAAAATATGGCCTCTAGAGAGGTCACAAGGTTTTTCTATTTTTAGACCTACTGACCTAGTTTTTGACCGCAGTTGACCCAGTTTCGAACTTGACCTAGATATCATCAAGATGAACATTCTGACCAACTTTCATGAAGATCCCATGAAAAATGTGACCTCTAGAGTGGTCACAAACAGAAGTTTACGCACGGACGCACGCACAGACGACGGACGCTGCGCGATCACAAAAGCTCACACTGTCACTGTGTGACATGTGAGCTAAAAAATAAATGCAGTAAAATCAGAAATTCTATTGCAAGATTTTGCAAACTGTATTCATCAAGAAAATACTATTCTTGTTATAAATAGCCCTTTATCTTTTGGAAATTGGCAATTACATGCTAATATTCTCCCTTGCTCTCAATATAATTTTCAAAATTGCGAAACTTTAGCCTCACCTAAATATCATTTACTACATATTCGATCAATAATTCTGAAAAATTGTCTTGAACAATCTTCTTGTTAAACTGTAATTTCTAGCTACTGCAAGGATTATTTTTACAGTCTTACCACTATAATACATATCAATAAGCATGGCTGCCAGTGACCTCAGGTTAGGTACACATCCCGTACACAAAGCTACCAGGAGATCGTATGCAGCTATCACAGTTGCTGGGGATGTACAAACAGGTGTTGCCTGGTCGGTCGGAAACTCCCCATTTAATTTCCGACTCTGTAGCACTATTTTTGATGCTGGAAACACGAAATCTTCCACCAACTCCTACAAATACAAACATCATTTTGTGATTTTATCTTATCTAAGGAATTGGGGTTGACTTATTCTGTTTATCATTATACAAGTATGTCTACTTAAATTCCCCACAAACATATGTCTTTCTATAATACAGAGCCCTTAACTATGACGACTCAAAATTCCATTCAAAAAGATCACCTGCAAATCATATCAAAACTAATAAAAGAGGAGGCTGACAAAAGATTTCTGAAATAAACTAGATGTTTTAACAGATAAAATTTCCGACATTTTATGCACATGTCAAATTGATGCTGATGATATACACCAAGTTTCATTTCAGTTGGTTGGGAACTGAAAGAGTCATTGAGTAAACAAATTATACAAGCAGTTGAGTACACAATGTAATTAACATTTAAGTCTAATGAAGGCCATTGCTTCAGAAAAAATTATCAAAAATGAAAGTCCTGATAATATGTGCATGTCCACTACATACCAAATTTCATTCTAATAAGACTGAAACTGTAGGAGGAATTGAGTACACAATCTTAAGACGCAGTTTTAATATTTCTCAGACCAGAAAGGAATATAACTAAAAAAAAAAAATTATCGGACATTAAAGTCCTAAAAAATATGTGCATGTCTATTTTTACATTGATGATGTATACTAAGTTTCATTTCAGTTAGATGGAAACTGCAGGAGTCTGGTACACAAGAAAGTATGATAGATGGGGCAGAAAGACAGTTCAAACACTATAAACCTCCTAGGATTTCAACACTGGACAGCAAAAAAATCATTTTATAGGATTGTGTTTAACTCAGATCACCATTCCTAATAACTATCTTTTATATTCAAATTAAATATTCTTTTCACTCAAATATTCTTTTATACTTGTCGTAAACTGTTTCTCATAAAATTATAAGAAACGTAAAATTGTGACAAACAAACACTTTTACTATTGTGCTACTCTAGGCTTAACTCAATTAAAAGAATACAAACTTACTTTTATCAAGTTTGCCCCTCCCTGTTGAGAGCCCATCTGAAACTTTTTCTCTGCTGACTGGAAGGAGAGTAGTTCCCTAGTGATCCCTAAGTGACCCTCTAATAGTGTCTCTTCTACATGACTCTCTCCAGTGGTCAACACCTGGTCCTATCAACAAAATCAAAGGAAGGTGTATTCTGCAGGCTTAGATTTCAAACATGAAAGAAAATGTTATCATTTTTTTATAAGATGCACACACATCAGTTTGCTAAAATAACATCCAAGAGAAAAGCATCCTCGGCGACAGTCATACTTAAGATGTCAACAAGTCAGCAACTTAATGGTGCCTCCACATCCTGTCACTGTAGGTCATATGTTACTTCTTGCTGACAATGCAAGACTAAGTAAACTTTAATAACACCTTGGATTGGGATGTGAGTAATTGTAGGAGGAGGTGGGAGGCATATGGATACTATAAATCATCAAGAAATACAAGATAAAAGAAATATAAAGAGTAAATCATTTTTTAGGGTGGTGGTTGGGGATTCCAAATATATTCCCAGGTAAACAATTTCACATGCTGACAACATTCCTATGTTTCATTACTCTAGGTCAAATACTTTTTTAGATATACTACAAACAAACTTTCAGGTTCTTTGAGTTATTTTGACTAAATCAAGGGTAATAACTCTGGTCTGGCTGAGTGAAATCCCAAACAAAGTCCTAGGTGTATTACTTCAAATCTGGACTTACTATAAAGTTTCACGACTCGGGTCAATTACTTTTGGTACGCAAAATGATGATTTGTTGTCCCTTTATGTATTTTTTTGACTGCAAAGGGCCATAACTCTGGTCTTACCGAGACAAGTCCCAAGCAAAACCTCCGGTGGACAACTTCACATGCTGAATAAATATCCTATGATATGTGGCGACTCTAGGTCAAATATGTTTTCAGATAAAACTAGAAAATGCTTTTGTAAAAAAGCGCATGTCTCCCCCAATGCAAAGTCCTATAGGCAAGAAGTCAATAGGGGTCAGGAGCGAAAGTCAAAGAGACACTGATGGTTGGCTGCAAATAGGATCATCTACTTGGCATGTCCAGTCATCCCGCTAAATTTCAACACACCTGGCCTAGTGGTTCTCAAGTCACTGTTCAGGCTCCTGTGACATTGATCAAGTGACCTCAAAATAAATAGGGGTCATCTACTCTGCATGTCCAATCATCCTATTAAGTTTCAACATTGTAGGTCAAGTAGTTCTCAAGTTATTTCCAAAAAATGATTTTACATGAACAGGCCACTGTGACCTTGACCTTTAATAGACTGACCCCAAAATCAATAGGGGTCATCTACTCTGCATGTTCAATCAGCCTATGAAGTTTCAACATTCTGGGTCAAGTGGTTCTCAAGTTATTCATTGGAACTGGTTATCAATGTTCATGCCCCTGTGACCTTGACCTTTAACGGAGTGACCCCAAAAACAATAGGGGTCATTTACGCTGCATGAACAATCATCCTATGAAGTTTCAACATTCTGGGTCGAGAGGATCTCAAGTTATTGATTGGAAATGGTTTTCCATGTTCAGGCCCCTGTGACCTTGACCTTTAACAGAGTGACCCTAAAATTGTTAGGGGTCATCTACTCTGCATGACCAATCATCCTATGAAGTTTCATCATTCTGGGTCAAGTGGTTCTCAAGTTACTGACCGGCAATGGTTTTCAATGTTCGGACCCCTGTGACCTTGACCTTTCATAGAGTGAACCCAAAATCGTTAGGGGTCATCTACTCTGCATGACCAATCATCCTATGAAGTTTCAACATTCTGGGTCAAGTGGTTCTCTAGTTATTGATCGGAAATGGTTTTCAATGTTCAGGCCCCTGTGACCTTGACCTTTGACAGAGTGACCCCAAAATCAATAGGGGTCATCTACTCTTCATGATCAATCATCCTGTGAAGTTTCAACATTCTGGGTCAAGTGGTTCTCTAGTTATTGATCGGAAATGGTTTTCAATGTTCAGGCCCCTGTGACCTTGACCTTTGACAGAGTGACCCCAAAATCAATAGGGGTCATCTACTCTTCATAACCAATCATGCAATGAAGTTTCAACATTCTGGGTCAAGTGGTTCTCTAGTTATTGATCGGAAATGGTTTTCAATGTTCAGGCCCCTGTGACCTTGACCTTTGACGGAGTGACCCCAAAATCAATAGGGGTCATCTACTCTTCATGACCAATCATCCTATGAAGTTTCAACATTCTGGGTCAAGTGGTTCTCTAGTTATTGATCGGAAATGGTTTTCAATGTTCAGGCCCCTGTGACCTTGACCTTTGACGGAGTGACCCCAAAATCAATAGGGGTCATCTACTCTTCATGACCAGTCATGCTATGAAGTTTCAACATTCTGGGTCAAGTGGTTCTCTAGTTATTGATCGGAAATGGTTTTCAATGTTCAGGCCCCTGTGACCTTGACCTTTGACGGAGTGACCCCAAAATCAATAGGGGTCATCTACTCTTCATGACCAATCATCCTATTAAGTTTCAACATTCTGGGTCAAGTGGTTCTCTAGTTATTGATCGGAAATGGTTTTCAATGTTCAGGCCCCTGTGACCTTGACCTTTGACGGAGTGACCCCAAAAACAATAGGGGTCGTCTACTCCAGCAGCCTCTACAACCCTATGAAGTTTGAAGGTTCTAGGTCAAATGGTTCTCCAGTTATTGCTCGGAAATGAAGTGTGACGTACGGATGGACGGACGGACAGACGGACGGACGGACAGGGCAAAAACAATATGTCTCCTGGGGGAGACATAAATACCTTACTCAAAATGATGGGCAACTTTATCCAGTAAAACTAATAATAAGTTACATCATCTCAGAAATTTGTGTTTCTATTTAAAGTAATTAACTCACTGAAACTTGATAAGCCAATTATAATCAGATTATAACAGCACTATGAAATAAGTTACAAGTGATGCCATTTGTTCAAAGACACAGAACTGGAAGATATTTTACTAATGATAGTGTTTAATTTTATGTATGTTTACATCACCAGCAGTGATTTTTCAATTCACATTTGAAACTTGGGAGTACAAATTTCAGTAAGTAACACTCTGCTATGCACTTACTGTTCACATGAAATAAAACACAGTTTACCCTAAGCACGGTTTCATTTGAGTTATATTTTGATGTTAGAAACTAAAAAGCTATGTAATTAACTTACCCGAACCCGTTTTAACCAAGTAATTTCATTATTCAGTAGCACTTCAGCATTTGGTAGATGAACATCAGTACTACATGCATAATTCAACAACCTGTAAATGAAAGGTAACTCTTACACTTACTACTACAGAATATGCATACCATAAAATGCAGATATACATGTGCATATTTCTGAATACATGACTGGTGTATTTATCACTAAATTTAAATGACGGATACCTGCCTTATATGCGCTGAAGTATATAGACTGCAGATGTTTTATCATCAAGAAGCAGCTTGTAATTATATATTTCATACTACTGTAAAATCATTGACATAAAATTTAATGGGTTTTTTTTTGCCCTAACAAACATTATGTGGGGACTTCACAGACTTTGAAACTTGTTTTCAAAATGAGGAATTATTTATGTTTGTTGGGATTTAATTTCATGGACCAACACACTACGAAATCTTTGAAAATTAGTCCCCATGAAAATTAATGATTTAGCAGTATAAGCTAACTTTCACTGACATACTATGTTGGGTAATTAATTCACAGGATTTATAATAATACACAATAAAAGTTTCTGTTTTAAGGACATTACTTACACCATTTACATTCTTGTTAGGTCTGTATTTTCAGGCTCAGTTAAATTTTCCATTAAATGTTAAGTGCAGCTACAAGATTAAATTATATTTAATGTATGAAAACACTTGATTACAGGATACATACCTACATAGTAACTGGAAATATTCACTTGCTTGCTTAGCATTGTCTTTTGCTAAATTCTAAAACAGAAAAGCTGGTGTAAATATATAGTCTGCTTCTATGTACAATGTTAATAAAATTGCATATCTTTTACTTAACTCGGAAACTACATGTTTGGCAAGTTCAACGTGACTTTGACCCTTGGACAGAAAAAGCTAACTCATCTATAGATTACAAATATTCTAAGTTCAGGGACTCCAAAATAGATGGTACAGATAACCATCAAATTTTACCAACTGAATTTGGAAGATATCAAAGGATGCTTGAAAGCATTGGGAAAGCAGACAGATAGTAACTACAACCATATCCTGGTAATATTTGGAAGAATCTGATACTGTAAAGTATTTCAATTTAGTGATATTAGCCTATAAAACTATACAGTACTTGCTAAGAAACTTGGCAATACTTACGGAGAGAACAGTAAAGAGGAGAGTAATAAAGAACACAACTGGTCTGTGGCTGCTGCTACACTTGGTTGCCATCAGGAAAAACTGTTCTGAAGAGGACTGTCGAACTGGTCTGTAATGTAATAAGTATACTATATTTTCCTATTTGCATTTCAGTTTGTTGTATGATGCTGTAATAAGCTTTTCACTGGTAAAAATCATTTTATTAAATTTTATGACTATAAACATAATCTTCAATGGTAAGAAATTAGTTCTCTCAATGATAAAAGTTGTTTGAGATTCAGTTTTAATGACAAACTGTTTCTTGCTTTTTACTAATTTAGATTTATACAAGATTGCATTCCACCAATGAAACGTCCTTTAATAAACCATAAATGAAGTAACAAATTTTTGCAGGCAAAATCAACAAAGAAATTGAATGCAAATTTATGGACATATCAGAATAAAGGACATACTTGTTTCTACAGTGTAGAAGGTTGTCTATAATGAACAGCTGCCAGGCCTTGTCTTTATGCAGGGCCTCAGTGGCACTGGGACACAGCAACATACATACAGTTAGCACTTCCATCGCCTCCCGGGCTACAGATAAGTCATCTGGGTCAGGTGTTAAATCCTGTAAAATATTAATTAAAACAAACTTCCCTCATTCACTGGTGTATTCAGTAGTGAATCTACATAAAGCTGTCATAAGAGCAGCCAAATGAAGTTTGATAAACGATTAAGTCATTCAAGTAAAAGAGCATGCATAAAACATATCGACATTTTCATCATATATATCCTAAATAATACACTGACATGCAAACGACAACAGTCAAATCATTTCATGTATTTAAAAATCATATCTTAATACAGTAATTAAAGGACACAGTTGTACACACATTTAGAAGTTATGGAGAGGACTTGGAATACTGTCAGCTCAGTTTTGAACCAAAGCTGTTAAGCTTAACTGTGCATATATTCTTACTAAAGAGAAATATATATGTAAAACTCACAAAGGTGACAGAAAGAAGGAAAAGTTATTTTTAGAAAAGTATGATAAGCTTTACTACACTTCATCTGCCATCATGTGTCATGCTATGACTGGAAAATTAAAAGCAGATGTACATAATGCTCCACTGAAGCATGGGAACTGCTATATCAATCACCAATTCACTGATTTTTTGATGTGGATTCGCCTTTCCACCTTTATATAATAAAAGACGTAGAGAAGGAAATATGCAGAAAAAGAAAAGAAGTAAACAGAGTGTGACTAACCTGTGACATTACCTTTTCATGAGCCTTATGTATCTCATCATTGGAGGCATGCACTAGATGAAGGGAACCACTCCCTGATGACCACGCTATTTTCTGTATCGCCTTGATCGTATTTAAATCTGGTACCACACTTGTTGCCTGTGAAGGAGAAAATGAAAACTACATTACAGCCATGCAATTCGAGGTAGCAAAATTTTACATAAACAAAAAAATACATTACCTCTTTTATGCTAAAATTAAAACTCTGCCACTGTTTGAAGGAGTGAACAAAACTTCATAGATTATTACCACTGAAAACACACGAAATTAATTTTCTACATGATAGGCTTTATCTATCTGAAGCAAAATAGGACTTTTTACAAACTCAAGGTCAACAACTTGAAATTATACAAGTTCAGATTATACATGGGCAGTGTTCCAGATAAGCTGCGTATCGGCGTATTTTACGCATAAAAATCAACTAAAAACGCACATGATTTCATTTTGATGCGTACATTATACATACATGACTTTGAACTTACGCACGACATTAAAACTTGAAGCGTACCTTAATATATATTCAAATGAAAACATGTCACTACTTTCGTATAAACAATGCGACGGGTAACCACTATTAACTTCGCTAAAACGTTCTTCCTGTCTTAGAAACCGTAAACTAGTCTACTTGAACATCTGCGTCGTCTAGGCGCTCTAGAAATTTTATGTATTTACTTATCAAAATCAAGCGTTTGATCGTTCTATTAAAACGAAAGTAGACACATTATTTTTTATCATGGCTTCCGAAGCAAAACAGAGAAAAATTGATAAGTTTTTGTGGTTAAAACACCTCTACCGACTAAGAACTTGGTGCAACCAATAATCGAAGACATTATTTCTGCCGTTTTAAAAAATAAAAAGTCGCATGTGGCTGTCACAGAATTAGCTTAAGATCTTCAGCTCTCTCGGTTTATATACTGGATTTGGACGGAATTATGAAAAAAATAAAATATAAAAAGCGGCATTTAGAGTTTTGGAAGCCAGGACTATCACAGAATCTACCATTGAAAGTTGGAAAAAATTGTATCCTTGGATAAAACTTACTAAAAAGGACAGTTTATGGTGTTGTTATAATGTCTGTCTTTGTCTCTATAGTAACGGTAATTATTGTTTAAATTACCCTTTATCCGAGTTTGGAATTTTGAATTTACCCCCATCTTCTGAAAAGTGGGGGTAATTACCCATGGGGTCAAAAAATTATCTGGAACACTGACATGGGAAAGCATCATTCAGAACGTTTGTAAATCAAAACACAAGATTTACATAAAATACCAAACGAATATTTTCAGGGGAGAATGAAGTCTAAGTGCTTCTTTATTTATACACACTTGGATTTTTGTGGCATCTACCTTTCAAATTACAAAGATATGAACCAAATTAGTAATGTATAATATGTACCTGTTCAGCAAGCTGTTGCCCAAGCCTAATTGCAACATTTCTTGTGGTGAACTCGGTTGTATGGTTAGGTATATGATGTAACGCCTGTTGAAGTATAACAGCATGACTATGTTCAGCCGACGTGATGGGAGGACCACGTGGCTCATTACTGCATGCATCGACTACAACCTGTAACTTGGCATACCCCACTACAGTCAACATCAGCTTACACATCTTCAACACGGAGACATACGCCAACCTGTAACATTTCAATTAAATAGTATAATAAACAACAAGTACTTAAACTAGAAATGTGTCCATGGGACACAGATGCCCCCACTACATGACATTAAAATGACAATTTTTTCCAAGGTCAGGGTCCAAAAACTCTAGGTCAAATACTTTTGAAGCTATGCACGACACAACATTAAAATGACCCATTTTTAACTAAGTCAGTGGCTATAACTGACCAACATTCCTGTAAACTTTGGTGACTCTAGGTCAAATACTTTTGGAGCTATGCGCGACACAACATTAAAATGACCAATATTTTACTAAGTCAGGGGCCATAACTCTTACATGACTGGATGAATCCGGACGCGAAACCCCAAGTGCACAACTGCACATGCTGAACAACATTCCTGTAAACTTTGGTGACTCTAGGTCAAATACTTTTGGAGCTATGCGCGACACAACATTAAAATGACCAATTTTTTACTAAGTCAGGTGCCATAACTCCTACATGACTGGATGAATCCGAACGCGAAACCCCAGGTTCACAACTACGCATGCTGACCAACATTCCTGTAAAGTTTTGTGACTCTAGGTCATATACTTTTGGAGCTAGGCGCGACACAACATGAAAATGACCAATTTTTACAAAGTCAGGGGCCATAACTTCTACATGACTGAATGAATCCGGACGCGAAACCCCAGGTGCACAACTACACATGCTGACCAAAATTCCTGTAAAGTTTTGTGACTCTAGGTCATATACTTTTGGAGCTAGGCGCGACACAACATTAAAATGACCAATTTTTACAAAGTCAGGGGCCATAACTTCTACATGACTGAATGAATCCGGACGCGAAACCCCAGGTGCACAACTACACATGCTGACCAACATTCCTGTAAAGTTTTGTGACTCTACATCAAATACTTTCAGAGCTACGCACGACACAACATTTTCGGACAGACGGAAGGACGGACGGACAAGAGCAAATCTATATGCGCACCCCCCCCCCCCCCCCCCCCCCCCCCTACGATGATAAATTGCTCAATCACATATCTATGACTTGACCCACCCAGTCTCACTCAAGCAATTCATGTGATCCACAGCAATTTTCCTCAACTTGTTTCTGTTTGGATCACCACAGTCCCTAGATAACTCCAGTATTTTGCTTATCTCCTTGCAGCTTGAATGAGTTCCAAGGTGCTAATAATTTGATAACTACTGTGAAGTGAATTAAGATGCCTACTAAGCAGTGAATGCAAAGATACTAAAAATTAAACATCTGAAGTAGTTTAGTGTCTTTAGTGATGTTATGAAAAGCCAGCAAAAATTAGCTATACAACTTGTAAACAGCTGCTTCATATGAAACGTACCTTCTAGTTGATAAGTCAGCATTAGGTAGGAAGTTGTTTTTGGTCATCATATTCAATGCTAATTGAACACCTCCACTTCGAATAAAATTATACTGCAATGAAAAGAAAGTTAAAACATATATCAGAACTGCACAACAAAATATATCCTAAACTTTCACAGCCAACATTGGTCTTTAAAAAAATGCTTATTGCTAAGCATCATTTTTCTCTTGGTTATATAATACACCAACCCTGGTAGTATTTCTGACTTGGCAATATCAATATTGTTGTAGTGTTGCACTTAGAGATCCCTACAAAAGCTGCAAGTGCAACACTGTCCAATAAAAATCCATATTTGATCTACTGATACTGATATTATAACTACTTTTGTGTAAAGTTTCGCAAAGATCCATCAATAGGTTATTTAAACAAAAGTCGAAAATTGCTATTTTTTAACAAATAAAGATGAAACACACTGTCTTTACTGGGTCAAAGGGGGAAATACTACTGGTTTTAAGGTCATTTGCTAATTAATACGAGGTTTGGTGATTCTAGCCACAATGCTTTTTGAGTTTTAAGCTTTTTCATTTAAAATGGAAGGATGGCTGAAAAAATGGATGGATGCAGGCACAGGACAGACAGACGAACTGCCGGAATCTATATCCCTCTACCTTTTGCAGGGGATAATTAGACATTTACATTTTAAAGATCATTCAAAAACATACAGGCAAAAAAGCTTATTTGTCATATTTGATCATACAAGAATACACCAGTATTTACCTGGAATTCAAAAGCATCTTCTGCCATTGGATCTTGTGATGGCATTAACAAACTATAAGCCACCTGAAAAATAAACAAAGTTCTCTTTAAACATACCCAAATTACCGAGACAAGCATCAAGTAAATTAAGTTTAGCTATTGAAAATATGATAAAAGCTTTTCACTTCACTGTTCATTGCTGTATGTCTGAAAATGTTTATTTAAATTTTGTTTTTGTTTGGTGTAACATTACACAAGTACAATTTTACGTCATATGGTGACTATCTAGCTTTAGATGGTGGAGGAAGATCCCAGGTACCCCTGAAGGTATTATTTCAGGCACAAGCAAGCACCTTGGTAGAATCATTGACCTGTAAGCCAGTGGACGGCTTCCTAACACGAAGAATTTTATACCCAAAGCAAGGTGAGAGCAAAAAAGGTATGAAAGTCAGCCACCTTAACCACTTGGCCAAGCATTTAAAGAACAACTTTTTACAAGAGGATGCATGATATTAAACACAGCTTCTCCCTCAAGCTGTCAAGGACACATATTACACCAGGTTATTTACAGCACCCTTTCCACAACTCAAGGTGCTTTACATACAAATGCAGCCACTCTGTCTGACAGATATTACTTACTCAAGCTATTTCATTCCTTTCTTAGATGTATAGTGGATGACAAAATCGTCTTTTTAGCACACTAAAATTTTGTTTTATATTTACTGTAATACTATAAAATGCATACCTCTATATTGTAGAGCACTTGTGTAGGTGAAGAGTTGAAAAACATAGCCTCTAACTGTTGTGACATTCCTGTTCCTGTTACAGACCTTACATGCTCAGAACATATTGTCCGAAACTTCTCCTTTGAACTCGCATCTGAAATAATGTGTACTATCATGTTCTATTTTCAATTATAAGTTACATCTCTTACATTTCCTACAAATACGTAAGTCAAGCTTAAACCTATTTACTATGTTCTCTTTATAATGTACTGTCATATAGCTGCCATTTGTACATTGTGCAGTGTGTAGAGATCAGATTTTTCTTGTAAAAATTTTAAACAAATAATCTGTTCATTGTCTACAAGCATTAATACAGCATAAACCTACAGACTTTACTGGTTGCTTTCAGAACATATTATCAAATAGAGTAACTGTACAATGTCATGTAAATTCCTAGTTTATCATCTCAATGCTTTATTTGTCCATCATACAAATTTGGCAGACTTGTATTGATAGAAAATTCTAACTCAATGACAAAAATATTATAATATTCTGAGATTAACCATAATTCCTGTTCTAAATTCATAAGTGTATCAGTTTAAACTTTGGTAACTTACACAGTTTAACAATATCATTTTTCACAAACTCAGCACTTTAAAACTTCGACAAGTTTTTGTTTTACAAAAAGATGTGGCCAATCTTTTGATAATATGTCAACAGGAGATAGATAACTTGGATCTCATTTTATTTACCTGCTGGCATCAACTTTAGCAGAGTTCTTCCGGTATCTCTTAACTTTGGCACTTGCAATGAACACCCCAGGTCCGATAGTTGAAACAAAAACTGAGCATATCTTTGATTGTTAGACATCAACTGAAAAAAAAAGCAAGTGAGATAAATCTATACTGAAATTTCCCACAATAAAAGGGTTTCAAACTGCCAAATATCCTTCTCATGATAAGTACCTGAAAACCTTGGGACATTATTTTAATTCAATGCTGAATATTTATCAGTCTGATCATGCATGTTCTTGATAGATTCCATTAACAAATTTATCATTTATATTGAAGTAACTATTTCCAAGAGGCCAAAATGTTGCTCAACTGAAGAAGACCATGACCTTTCCTTCTGATATGGAGAACATCCATTAAACAGTTCTAATTCATCCTAACCAAAACTTTAGGAGACATAAAGTATGATGTAGTAAACACAGCTATGCTGAGGTACAAAATCCCTCTCTGGACTTACCACGCCTGGCAGGCAGTTCTCAGCCTCAACATTTGGTCCATCAAATGTATGATGTGGGGAACCACCTGAACTATCTGAACTCGAGTCTGGACTAGATGGCATAGAGTTGCCAACATGCACCAACTTTGCTGTAATCAACTGAAATGACAAACCATCACAAAAAGTCAACATAAGTTATTTCTACACAGATTTATTATTTATTTTTATAACCCATAGATTCAAATCCCTCTGAAATAGCTGTTTTGGTCAAAACACACGAAATTTAATGCAAATGAATAAATGTCACCAGTTCACAATACTTTACTTTGAAAATTAATGCAACAAAAACACAAGATAATCTTCCTTTTCAGCAATGTATTCCTTACATTACTGACAAGTGTTTGTACAATATTAAGGACATGTAGTTTATAATATTTAAACAAAGATTTTTTTCAAGAATGAAAAGTTCACCATTCAGCTTACCATTTTATCTCTCAGTGGAATTTGAGATATCAATCTCTTATCCTCCCCTGGTTCCAGGATTTCACCATTTACGTATAGATCTACTTTAACATTTGTGTTGGCTTTAACCCTGTGTAATATATGTCTCCTCACAGCACCTGCAGATCATATAGCAATATGACAATATGATAACTTTTTTTTATGTTTAAGGTGAAAATAGAATTAAGGTTGCTTTGGTAAATATATGTGCACGTGCATGAGAAAGGTCAGACATGCTTTAATCATGAATGAGTTTATGAGATGTTTTTAAGAAACAATATTGATACCAGACATGTAATTACACTTTTTTTCCAAAAAGACATCAATAATTTATCATTGTCATAATAAATTTTCTTACCTATAGTTTCATTAGTGTGAGACCAGATCTCTATATCATCTACCTGCCTGCCTTGATTTGGAAATCTCACAACTAACGTGACTAGTTTACCACGACATGCCCTGTAACAAAAGTTGATACTAATTCAAGCGTATATTACGAGACATCAAACCTATATTTAAAACACTAGAGACATGTTTATCCATCATCATCAAATAATATGAGTGCCCAGGACATCATGACAGAGTGTTTAAAAACACTCATTAAAGTATAACATTTGCTATTTTTAAGTGAATATATGTCAAAAAGCTGCTGAAAAACTACCTTCTGATGTGAAACAAGAGCTGTCACTACTAGTGACAAATGCCTCTGAAGCATGCCCAAGAATGCTACAGTTCTCTGCAAAAAAATCACACATCATTTCCTGACCTTGACCTTGACCGAGAGACTGACACACCTTTTCAATATGGTTAACATTAATCTTGTGTCAAATAATTTTCAAATCCCTTGATAAATGGCAGAGTTATGGACCAGACAAGACAAGTATGCCCACGGGCAGAATGTCAAGCCCGCCAGCTGTCAAGTGTGACCTTGACTTAGGGACCTGGTCTTGCCAGCATTTTTTTTTTTTTGTTTTTTTTGTTTTGGTTTAACAACGTTTCAACAGTATTCAGTCATGTAACGCAGCAGTTAACCTAACAGTATTCCGGATTCTGTACCAGTACAACCTGTTCTCCGCAAGTAACTGCCAACTCCCACATGTCAGAGGTGAGGACTAATGATTTCAGACACAATTCGTTTATCAATAGTCACGAGAACATACGCCGCCGAGATCGAACTCGCGACCCCGAGATCCGTAGACCAACGCTCTTACCTACTGAGCTAATGCTATTTTTTAAGTGAATAATGTCAAAAAGCTGCTGGAAAACTAGCTTCTGATGTGAAACAAGAGCTGTCACTATTGGTGACAAATGCCCCCCGAAGCATGCCCAAGAATGGTACAGTTGTCTGCGAAAAAAATCATAAGCATGGCACACCTTCTCAATATGGTTAACATTTGTGTAAAATTATTTTCAAATCCCTTGATAAATGACAGAGATATGGACCAGACAAGACAAGAATGCCCACGGGCAGAATGTTAAGCCCGCCAGCTGTCGTGTGACCTTAACCTAGGGACCTGGTTCTTGCGCATGACACTCCGTCTCATAATGGTGAACATTCATGCCAAGTCAAATCAAAATTCCACCATGCATGAAGAAGAAATGCTCCGGACAAACTTCAATTTGACCATTGACTGTAACCTTGACCTTTGAGATAGGAACATGGGGTTTGCACAGGACACACCTTCTCATTGAGGTAAACATTCATGCCAAATATAAACAAGACTGGTCCATGCATGTCAAAGTTATGGTCTGGACAAAATCAGACTGACGCATGCAAGAACACATGCATGGACACACACATATACCGAAAGTGGCGACTACATCGAGCTCACCGCAAGCAAGCTCGTCAAAAAACCTTGACTTCTTAGTGTGACTTTGATGTCTGGGTCTTGCGCATGACACATCATCTCAATACAGGGAATATTTATGCCAAGTAATTTCAAAATCCCTTCATCAATGGCCAAGTTATGGACCGGACAAGAAAAAGTCTTTTAAGACCATGTTAACCTTTAACCTCCAAGTGTGACCTTGACCTTACAGCTACGGGTCTGGATCTTGCACATGACATGTCTCATTATGGGAATGATTTCTGCCAAATAATTTCAAAATCCCTTCAACAATGGCAGAGTTATTGACTAGACAAGAAAAAGACCATGTTAACCTTTAACCTCCAAGTGTGACCTTGACCTTGGAGCTAAGGGTCTGGTTCTGACGCAAGACACATTGTCTCATTATGGTGAACATTTATGCCAAGTTATTTCAAAATCCCTTTATGAATGGCAGTGTTGCAGCCTGGACAAGAATTTACACGGATGGATAAATGCACACATGCACAGACAGACGGATTGTGCAATTTTAATAAGATATTAAATTACTGACCTGCTAAGGGGCAATATAGACCTCTCTTCACCAAATAGTTCATCACATTCATTCACATACTCCTTCAATACAGTCAACACACGAATCATCCGTGTTGTCTCCTGCATCATACTCTTTGTAGACTCCTTATCTTCCTCTAGGATTGACACTGTGTCAAACAATGCCTGAAATTGTTCAGCAAGTTTACGTCACTTCAAATAGATGACTGAATCATCGAAAAAATGTCCTATTTATAAATTTCTGCAGTGCTATATATAAACATATATTTCTCAGTGTCTCTAAGTCTTGCAGTAAAAGCCCTGTAATTCTGTTTTGTTAATTTTGTTATTTAATCAATCACAGAATGCAAAACTCAGTGCTAATATCATGTTGTTTAACACAGTCTAAAACAAACAAAAATAACACCACCAGACATGTTCAGTTGACAATCTAAAATGAAGAAATCTCTTAACAAACCTTGAGCCTGTCCATTGTTGTTTGTATAAAGTCCTCATGGATTTCTATTTGACTTTGCTGGAGGCGAGGACCAAGGTTTGTGAATGTATCCTTTAGCAGCACAATAGCTTTCTCTGCTACATCCTCCGGCGCCAGCATCACAACCTGATCATACAGAAACACTCAAGACATGTAATACAAGACACTGTAGACAGTTTTACTTCAAATGTAGGTGTGTGTTAATCTCTAACATCAGAATCTTTACTGCCCCAAACTACAGAGTTTGTACAATACAAATAAGGAGTCTTATGCAGGGTTCGAATTTAGCCTGATTTTCTACTTGCATTTTTTCGCAAGTGGTAATTTTTTAACTTGCTAAATGAAAAACAACTTGCATTTTCCGCGACATGTTACTTTCTTAGAACATCAACACAAACATCCAGGAGACAAATCCTGCCAATCGTATTTGCGCTATATAAATAGTAACTTATTAATGGATTACCAAAAAAAACCACCGGATGCGGTAAACGTCATCAAAATTGGCGCAGGTACTTGTCAGCAGTTGAAAAGACATGCGCACAGGACAAGTATCGAGTGTAAACGTCCTTTCACGACGAAAGATGAAAGAGTGCTCCGAAAGAAAGAACAGTGTAAGATCGAGACGACCGTTAGAAATGCACATTATTCGGCCAAAAATTTTCACTCCCAAAAAAATGCTGGTGTCTGAAATCTCACCTTGCAGTTTGAAATTTGCACTCGCATTTCGCGAGTATGCGAGCTTAAATTCGAACCCTGCTTATGTACTAAGATATTCATACAGTCAAAAAGAAATAATACCTGCAACATTTATCCACACCAGTAAAATATTTTTTATAAAACAGAAAAGAACAGTCTCAGATTACAACACCACTACAGATAAAGTGTCTCACTAAAAAGGCAAATATTTCCTTTCCAATTAAAACAACTGATAAGCTAATCACCTTCTGCAGACCAAAAAACAAATTTCAGTTCTCCACATGGTTTGTTGTTAGAACCAATGACCTTCATCAAGGATACTGGATGGTTTACCCACGTCACAAAACAAGCAGAGTTAGAACCTACAAGCGCTTGGGGCATGTGATTTGAAGCTAGTGATAACAAGTGAATGAAGTATTGCCATGCAATACAAAGTCCCCTACTGGAAGGCGCCTAATTTTCTTTACTGCAGTATAACATAATGAACTGATATCTGTCAATGATGTATAAACAATATTGTACTATATATACAATATAATATAACAAAGCACTTGGATTAAAATTTGCATATATAAAAACGTACAGTTGTTTTCATTTGGAATTTTTTTGGCCGAATATACAAAAAGTTATCATAAAAGTTATAGTAACAACAAAGTGAAATTAATCCTAAAAAAAAAAAAAAAATTATAAAATGTAAGTCCACAAGAAAATCTTTACCAGGTAGAGATAGATCAAAATACACCTAAATATTGGATGTAACATGCATGTTGTACCACAGAAAAGTGGTCTCGATTTTTCCCTACAGCCAGAAATAAAAAAGTTAAAATGTAATCTATTTATAGTAACAACAAAGGGACGTAATTCTAAACAAGAGGACCATGATGGTCCTGAATCGCTCACCTCTTCCCACATGACCCAGTTTTGAGTATGACGTCGTTTTTTCTATTATCTGACATAGTGACCTAGTTTTTGAGCTCATGTGACCCAGTTTTGAACTTTACCTAGATATTATCAAGATAAAAATTCTGACCAATTTTCATGAAGATCCATTGAAAAATATGGTCTCTAGAGAGGTCACAAGGTTTTTCTATTATTTCTCTATTGATCTAGTTTTCGAAGGTACGTGACCCTGTTTTGAACTTCAAGGTGAACATTCTCACTAATTTTCATGAAAATCTCATGAAAAATATGGCCTCTAGAGAGGTCACAAGGTTTTTCTATTTTTATACCTACTGGCCTAGCTTTTGATCGCACGTGACCCAGTTTCGAAATTGACCTAGATATCATCAAGGTGGACATTCAGATCAATTTTCATGAAGATCCAATGAAAAATATGGCCTCTAGAGAGGTCAAAAGATTTTAATAATTTTAGACCTACTGACCTAGTTTTTGACCGCAGTTGACCCAGTTTCAAATCTGACCTAGATATCATCAAGATGAACATTCAGACCAATTTTCATACAGATCCCATGAAAAGTATGGCCTCTAGAGAGGTCACAAGGTTTTTTTATTATTTGACCTACTGACCTAGTTTTTTACGGCATGTGACCCAGTTTCAAATTTGACCTAGATATCATGAAGGTGAACATTCTGACCAATTTTTATGGAGATCCATTCAAAAGTATGGCCTCTAGAGAGGTCACAAGGTTTTTCTATTTTTAGACCTACTGACCTAGTTTTTGACCGCACATGACCCTGTTTCAAACTTGACCTAGATATCATCAAGATGAACATTCAGACCAACTTTCATACAGATCCCATGAAAAATATGGCCTTTAGAGAGGTCACAAGGTTTTTCTATTATTTGACTACTGACCTAGTTTTTGATGGCAAGTGACCCACTTTCGAACTTGACCTAGATATCATCAAGATGAACATTCAGACCAACTTTCATACAGATCCCATGAAAAATATTGCCTCTAGAGAGGTCACAAGGTTTTTCTGTTATTTGACCTACTGACCTAGTTTTTGAAGGCATGTGACCCAGTTTCGAACTTGACCTAGATATCATCAAGGTGAACATTCTGACCAATTTTCATGAAGACCTCATGAAATATATGGCCTCTAGAGAGGTCACAAGGTTTTTCTATTTTTAGACCTACTGACCTAGTTTTTGACCGCACGTGACCCAGTTTCGAACTTGACCTAGATATCATCAAGACGAACATTCAGACCAACTTTCATACAGATCCCATGAAAAACATGGCCTTTAGAGAGGTCACAAGGTTTTTCTATTATTTGACCTACTGACCTAGTTTTTTAAGGCACGTGACCCAGTTTCGAACTTGACCTAAATATCATCAAGGTGAACGTTCTGACCAATTTTCATGAAGATCTTGTGAAATATATGGCCTCTAGAGAGGTCACAAGGTTTTTCTATTTTTAGACCTACTGACCTAGTTTTTGAAGGCACGTGATCCAGTTTCGAACTTGACCTAGATATCATCAAGATGAACGTTCTGACCAATTTTCATGCAGATCCCATGAAAAATACGGCCTCTACAGAAGTCACAAGGTTTTTCTATTATTTGACCTACTGACCTAGTTTTGCACCGGACGTAAACCAGTTTCGAACTTGACCTAGATATCATCAAGTTTAATATTCTGACCAATTTTCATGCAGATCCCATGAAAAATATGACCTCTAGAGAGGTCACAAGGATTTTCTATTATTTGACCTACTGACCTAGTTTTTGACCGTAGTTGACCCAGTTTCGAACTTGACCTAGATATCATCAAGGTGAACATTCTCACCAATTTTCATGAAGATCCATTGAAAAATATGGCCTCTAGAGAGGTCACAAGGTTTTTCTATTTTTAGACCTACTGACCTAGTTTTTGATGGCACGTGACCCAGTTTCGAACTTGACCTAGATATCATCAAGGTGAACATTCTGACCAACTTTCATAAAGATCCCATGAAAAATGTGACCTCTAGAGTGGTCACAAGCAAAAGTTTACGCACGCACGCACGGACGACGGACGCTGCGCGATCACAAAAGCTCACCTTGTCACTATGTGACAGGTGAGCTAAAAAGTGTGCCTCATGGTGGTGAACATTTGTGCCAAGTTACATCAAAATCTCTCCATGCATGAAGAAGAAATGCTCCGGGCAAAGTCATTCTTGAATTTGACCTCTAAGTATGACCTTGACCTTAGACCTAGCGACCTGGTTCTGGCGCAAGACAATTTGTCTCATGGTGGTGAACATTTGTGCCAAGTTACATTAAAATCCTTCCATGCATAAAGAAGAAATGCTCCAGACAAAGTCATTCTTGAATTAGACCTTTGACCTCTAAGTATGACCTTGACCTTTGAGCAAGGGCTCCAGGATTTGTGCATGACACGTTGTCTCATCATGGAGAACATCTGCGCCAAGTAATATTGAAATCCCTTAATGAATGACAGAGTTATGGACCGGACACGAAACAGACCCTGTTCATTCCATGTTAACATTTGACTACTAAATGTGACCTTGATCTTTGAGCTAGGGGTCTGAAAGTTGTGCATGACACATCGTCATACTATGACGTAAAATTTTACCAATTGATATTAAAATCCCTTCATGGATGAGAGAGTTATGGACAGGACAGGAAAAAAGCCCTGTTGACCTTTGACCTCCAATTGTGACCTTGACCTTTGAGTTAGGGAGCGGGTTTTGCGCATGACATGTCGTCACATCATGGGGAACATTTGTGTCAAGTAATATTAAAATCCCTTCATGGATGAAAGAATTATGGACCGGACACGAAACAGACCCTGTTCATGCCATGTTAACATTTGACTACTAAGTGTGACCTTGACCTTTGAGCCAGGGGTCTGAAAGTTGTGCACAACACATCGTCTTATTATGAGGTACAATTGTGCCAAGTGATATTAAAATCCCTTTATGGATGGGAGAGTTATGGACCGGACAGGAAAAAAGCCCTGTTGACCTTTGACCTCCAATTGTGACCTTGACCTTTAAGGTAGGGGTCCGGGTTTTGCACATGACACATCGTCTCATCATGGGGAACATTTGTGCCAAGTAATAATAAAATGACGGAATGACAGAAGGACGAAAGACGGAATGACGGAAAAGCGCATTCCTATAGTCCGCGAAAGTGGTTTTCAACCAGTAGGGGACTAATAAGTACTCAGCTAATGGTGGCCCCAGTCTTCCTAGTGGCATTGCTCTGTATGCATTATTTTCTATTGTTAAAAGACTTAAAATTAAATCAGTGTGCTCATACCCTCCAGAGGTAGTCATAACCAACAAGTTCAAGATCTTCCATCATGTATCCTCCTCTTCTTTTCTGGATTAACTTGTTTTCCTTTAAGTTGACATGCTTGAAAAATCTCTCAAAGCAACTGAAATATAGAACAGTTTTGTTGCAAGCAGCTGGAGGAAGTAATGTGAGGCTTAACTTGTCTCTTACAACTCAGGCTCCAAAATATCCATGTACTGTTGTTATCATACAATAGGTGTTATAACATTCAGCCAAAAATGGACACATTTATTAAGAAGATGCAGTTGGTCTAAACTAGACATAACTAAGTGATAAAACTGTTACTTTTAATAAAATGGAATTTTATTCTACCTTCAAAAATCTTTCACAATACTATAGTTTTCGAACAGGCATTTTGCTGTCACTTGCAAAACAACAGCCAGACTAGCCAAAACAGAGCTAGACTGTACAGAAATGTACATGCCCAAAGATGAAACAATTTTACAGGTAACATATCTTACTTCATTCCATTTTCTGACAAAAGTGAAGCATCAAACTGAAGAATGTTCTTCTCAAAGAATTCTCGAGTGATTTCTGGGTCTAGATCAGGTTCTTCTCCCATTAACTGTGGATAAAAATACATGTACAATCTGTCAATATCACGTATGTCAATCTGGCAAAGAATATTCGAATATTCATTCATGACACGAATATTCGAATATTTGTTGCCATCCCTTGTAAAAAGCTTACTTGAATCATTAAAAAAGAGTCCACATGCTATGGTAAAATAGACAGAGAGTCCTAGGTAATAAAACTGAGTGAGGAGACCAGTCTCAGACTGCTGCCCTACCACTGGTCAGTTTCAGGAGAGACCCCATAAATGACTACCAGTTGACCTGCCACCACCTAATTCACTAAATGACCACTCAGCGAGGAGCTTAAGAAGTATTCAATGTATCAATGATATAAAAAAAATAACTTCACTAGCTTATCAAAATATGAAATGATTAAACAAACAAAACTTTAGAAAGAAAACTGAAGAGGCTGTTACCTTAGCAAACCATTTAAAACAGGCTTCTCTGTCTGTAGCATATATTGCATTTTCAGCTAAACAATGCCAGATCTGAAATTACAAATAATTCATGATCAGAAATGTCACATTAATGGATTTAAACACAGGTACAGAGATTATGTTACTATATCCATATATTGGCAATATTGATATAAAGCCTTTTTAATTGATCACGATTTCGAACACGCAATACTCAATTAACACTTCCATGAGTAAATCAACATGAAAGAAAGGAGATCTCTGACAGTAGGTTAAAATTTGTTAGCCAGTAAGGAATTTCTATATTCTATCCTTTTACCATAACTAGAACAGATACTCACTTGTCTGGCCTGAGATTCACATAACCACAGCTGACCATCTTTCAACAGGAATCTGAAAATGTAAAACGTAATCATAATATAGATACAACCTTATGCAGCTGTTTTTATCCAATTATAATCCAGCAGCTGCCACTGTTCAAACAGAACTGAAAACAGTACTGAAAAGAGTACAGGCAGATTTAATTCAGACAAATACATGATTAGAAAGTACCTCTTAAGAGGCAAAAAATTTCATACCTGACAAATAGTATGTTATTTAAAATGATTTATGACAACAGTGGAAAACATTTTTATGCATATATCAAAAGAATATTGGTATAACCTGTAACATACATATACATTACCTGAGAAATCTTAACCGTTCTTGCACTTGAACTATATGATTAAACCTTCCATCTGGCAAAATATTAGCTGGGTCCACATTTGGATGCTCTGAAGAAAACAAGACATCACATGATTACTGCTCACTACTGCAATCACTACACGTTCCTTTGTTTTGAATATAACTTTTACTTAATTGCAAATACAGTAAGAGTCAGAACATTTATAAACATCACTGATCTGTAGTTTACATGCAAATCATCTTGAACAAGGAAAGTAGGTCTGTCAAAATCTGACTCAACAGCAAAGTTACGTATTACTGTAAAATCATTTAATTTTGTGGGCATTAAATTCTGGGTTTTGGTCAAAACGGCAATTTCGCGGGGATTTGAATTAGCAGATTTCAACTTTTGGACATAAAATGAATGGGAATTTTACTTGTTTGTTGAGATTAAATTTCGTGGATTGACTCAACCACAAAAATTAGTTACCCCATGAATATAAATGATTTCACAGTATCCTGTATCTGATCACATGTGCCAAATTATTTTAAAATTTATCAATGCTTAACAAAGTTACAGGATGATATGAAAGGGTTTGTTGAATTAAAATTTTACCACTGTCAGTGATCTTTGGCAAAATGAACTCATCTTTGTAATGAACTGGTCAATAACTGGCCAGCAGCACAACTGACATGCTCTGCCTATTAAGTCTCTGTATGATAGAGAACTAAACGTACATGTTGGGATTCAACAGATTTAGCATAGAAACTAAATTGCTTTACAACTATCCTGCCAAGTACTAATTGTTGTTGTGGTGAATTTCAAGCTACCTGAAATCCCTCAAAGCATGTCAGAGTTACAGATCACATGAGGTTCAAACAGCATGGCAGTACCAAGTAGAGACAAAATAATAGAAGGAAAATCTTTCAGTCCCAACTAATTACTATCAGTTGACTAATTTGCACAGTTGGCATGGGTAAAAAAATGTCATACAGCTATGTAAGACAATTTACAGTAAAATATAGAGTAGATCAAATCAACACATTTTTTCATTCTCACCTTTGAAGTAGTTTCTCGCTTTAGTCATATATGCAGAGAGATTTTGTGCCACTGCCATAACTATAGCATGGTTTGACTGGAGAACACTGATCACAGAGTTCCTGTAGTACACATGACTCACTCTGTTTGGTACATGAGGGAAGTTCTGTGGTGCCTGTAGAAAATATTCAATATAACCTATTGTACAGGTATTGCTACTAATATATTACATATTCCATCAAATCGATAAAATGTACCCTATCCTGCAGCACAAGAACACAATACCTCATTGGCATAGGAAAACCATGTATTTTAAAGACATACATCATTATTTCAAGTAATAATCTGGTAAACACATAATAATATGACAGCCTGCCTCTGAAGACCATTATTTATACACTTGCTGTGTATTTCAACCTGTGAATTAAGACCATCTGAAAACAGAGACTACCTTCAGGCTCAATAATGCAGTCTTTATATACATGTCTGTATGCTAACACTACTATGATAACTGACCATTGTTTACTTGTTTTATAAATCATAGAACTACTTTTTTCTTTTATTTTGTATTAGGGCACCATACAGCTCAGTTTCAAACTGATTATTTTTTAAAGTCTTCCCAAATCTTTTCCATCCTCTCATGAACGTCACTCATGGTAGCTTCATAAAACGTTCAAATTTCCTTTCCTAAATCATTATACAAATGCAGTAGCATTGTCCATACCTCTGGAAAAAGCTGGCATATTTCCCTGATCTGTTTCAGAGCTGGCAACACCCACTTGTCATTCTTGAGTTCGTCTACAAACTTAGTGATCCAGCTCATCTTTTGTGCATCACGGTCCTGGTAAAATTTTAACATTTTCAATACTTCATTTAATGTCATTATGAAAGCTATTCTATATCATCAATCTTTATAATGAATGAAACTGCCAATTTTTCTGTGAAATCAGACAGACTTGAGCTCTTTTGATACAGGACCACAAAGTGATCTATTCTGATAAACAAGTTTCTTGTTACTGGCTTTTCAGGTAAGAGGACAGTTTTTTTTAACACCAAATACAGTAAAATGGTCTGGTCTCCTGTCAGCTACATTTTCAAGGATTACAAAACCTGTAGTGGGAAAGGGCTGCAACAGAGACACCAATGTATATATAGAAAATACTTTGCTTTTGTTGTGTTTAATGTCACACAAACCTTATAGGTCATATGGGGAATTTTCAGCTTTTGATGGTGGAGGAAGACCCAAGGTGCCCCTCCATGCATTATTTCATCACAGGCGGGCACCTGGGTAGAACCACCGACCTTCTGTTAGCCAGCTGGATGTCTTCCTCGCATGTAGAATTCAACACCCCAAACAAGGCTCAAACCTACATCAAGGGGAAAGTGATTCGAAGTCAGCGACCTTATCCACTCAGCCACAGAGGCTCCTTATGACATATACTGAGAAAATTTCTTAGCATAAAACAACAAATTCTTAAACTTGACAGTTGAGACACTGCAAAGTCAGATATTTATGCAGGGCAAGTATTTCATGAATAGTTACATTTAGTACTGAATACATTCACTAGGTATAAAATTCATGTAATCAAAACGAGGCAGTATGAAAGACAGCTATATCCTCCGCCACCGTTATGGATAGTGAAAGGGTGGATGGGTGGAAGCACTGAGGTTGTTAAGTATTTTTATAGTCCATGTATGATGATATCAATGAATTTGAAAATCCTTGAAGGGGTATAGGAGATACAGAGCGGACACAAAATGGAAGGCTCAAACATTTGACCTTGATTTGTGACCTTGACCTTGAGCCGACATGAGTTCTGCACATTGTCTTGATGAGGTGATCATTTGACCACTTTCATGAAAATCCTTCAAGGGATTTAGGAGATACTGAGTGGACACAAAGTGTTATGGATAGACAGATGGAAGAGACAATTCCTATAACCCCCACCACTTGTAGTGGGGGATTAAAACCTTGTGTGGATGGATCTACATACCAAATGTTTGTAACTACAGTCAAGTAATTTTTCTTACTTATCTGAAATTACAATACTTGTAGGCATGCCAAAACATATTTACGCCTGCTTGTTATGAACACGGCCACTACATTACCTGATGCAGTGTTTTTAAGATTTTCATTTTAAATCAATTTAGTTTCCTGTTGCACTTTCATGTGCATCAATGTTTAAAAAAAAGCAAAAATTAATTCCTTGTGAAAAGTTCTGATCTTGCTTTAACTGTTAACTTTGGTCTAAAATCAATGTAGAAAGTACAACCTGACTGCAGCTGTAGTCCAGAATTTTGATGTGAGCTGATAGAGCCTGGTCCATTATATCTGTGGGAACATCTTCACTGTGGGCAAGGTTCCATAACAGACCCAACACCTTCAAAACAATAACAAACAATGCTGTGACAATACAGTAATGTATTAAGTCATTTAAGAGCATTGCACAGAAATAAAATTAGTTCAAAGTTTTAAACATGAAACCTCTTCATATCAAAATGTAGACCCAATATAAAAGAAATTGCAGACATCATGTTCACTCAATCCCAAATCCACAAATTTCGTTAATTTAGGTTCTATGCCATTTTGCTACAGCATTTCAATTGTGCAAGGGCAGGCAGTTCACCTAACCAGTGTTTCTCAATTCAGTACCAGTAACAACCCAGGTATCTTTGTACCTTAGCTCTCCTTACTAAGTTAAGCAAGGACACAAAAATTAAGTAAATAAAGCATATGTGCGTAAATAAACTGCGGGTGTTATAAATTGCTAATAATTAATGTCCTTGAATTAGCTGAAGTAAACACACAACGATTAAAAGTGTCTATGTAGCGCATTTTATAATGTTTATGCAGTAAAGTACCTTGTGAGCCATGACACCCTCTTTGTCATCTTCGGCTAGACGTCGAATCAATTCTAGCAATTTCTCCCTTTGCTTCTTTGATGCATGTGCCCAGCTTACCTGGAAATACACAACACATGTAGAATAGTATGGTCTGGGAAAATTCGGAACAATCAAATTCCACAAGATCCAAAACAGATAATATAGCCAAAGAATTTTTTCTTTTTTGTAAATTTTATAAGAAGTACACATCGATCAAGCCTATATCAAAAGGTTCAAAATAAGAGTTGATCCAAAAAATGTTCATGAGAACTTGGTTTAATGATAGTTTCAACGTGGGCTTTTTATGTGTTGTCAGTCAGTTTTGACCAATACAAAATGTTACACACAACTGAAGTGCCAGCAAATAATGTGATCAAAAACCTGATCTTTACATCACTATAGCAGCTCCCTTCTGACATTTTTTGTTGTTGTCAAGGATTTGGGTTATATTCTGGTCTGACTGCTCATATACCACAAGCAGAACTTTTTCAACTTCTGTCATGAACAAAGGAGTGTTTTGATTCTTACTTTCTCAAGTGAGAAACTCTTATCATTACAAGATCAACTCACTTGAAAACATTCAAAAAGATGATCCAGCTGTTCTGGTGAGAAATCCCAAGCTAACTTTGCCAGCAAATCATGTACATTCTTCACTATAGCATCATGTTTCCCAGACTGAAAATGTAAGCAATCATAGCTTAATAAAACATCAATATAACACAGATGCATGAAATAAGTGTGAACTTGCACATTCTTATGATAGCATCGGAAATTCTTGGCTGTAGGTCTAAAGTAGCAAGGAAAAAGACTCATGTCTCAATAATAAATCACAGGGATATCAGGAGTGGCAAGATCAATCCTGGAATCTAACTAATATTATTGATGTGTCGTTCCTCCCTTTTATTATTTCCCACTTCTAATATTATCAATAGTCTCTCAAATAAACTTTAAAACAAGGTACCATGCCATTGTGATTTACAACTAGAGTGAAGGAACTCAGGAAACTTTGGACATGACTGTGTTTTCTGTAACTTGCACTCTCTAGTCAAACTGAAATTGACGTAATATTCTTTTAAAGCACCAACCTACATGTATGTAATAAACTGTCAATTACTATAAACAAACTCTTTCAACACAAGGACTAAATTCTGTAAGTGCTTGTGGTCAAAATGCCTTTGGCAAAGATTCATTTTCATCAAAACACTTCTCGATTCATGTGGATGAAGCATTTGCATAACACTGAACAATACAACTCCTAAAGTACCTGAGCCTCCCAAAGTTTATCTAAATTCTGTAATGACAGAGTTTTCTCTTTGATCATGAAGCGTAGAATCTTCTCCAACTTCTCAACATACTGTGGCTGATGTAAGCTATCTCTCAACACAATAGATAATACATCGTTCTCCTGTATCCATTCCTACAAACAAACGAAATAGAATCTATTTATTCCATATTTATCCAAGTGAATTATATCAGTACAACATGAATTATTACAGTGTACTTTCACCCTTACCATCCTGGATGAGAATGACCTCAACCACTATGAAACACACATTTTTTTTATCCAAGTTATTCCCTAATAAGTCCTGTGTTACACTGAAATGAACTGCCTTACATGTAACTGGACACAACTTTTATGTTTCTTTAAACATGATTTTGTTTAACTGAACCTTGAACAGGCTCCCACTTTCATTTAATCTAAAGTCTAAGATATTCTTTCTTAATCATGCAGCAAAGTTGGAAGAAAACAGTGAACAAAAAATACTAGATCACTTATATCCAAATAATTCAGAATAGTTAGATGAACCAGAAAGAAGCAAGTGTATAAATTACCGCCATTTTATCAGCTGTAAGCCATTCATCTTCCTCAGACTGAGAGTGTCTACTGGAGTGAAATGACACGTTAGCGATCACTTTGTTAACCTCATTCAGGGCATTCATTTTCCCATTAAATGATGATATCTGTAACAATCTGCAATAACAACATACGATATATAAATCGAACATGCATCCCACAAACCACGGTCTGTCAAATGACTCTGCATGGAACTAAACATATTGTTAATGCAAAGTTATAATAATGTTATGTTATAACAATGTTATATCAAACATTTGAAAACTTGAAGCTATGTTCTTCAAATGTGCCTGAGGGGTAAGACAAACAAGATGAAGGACAATAGCAATTTCATATGCTACTCCATTTTTCAAGGACACAACTTAAACATCAGAGCATAAAAGACAATACAATATATCTATGCATTTAATCACAGCTGACTATTTTAGATAAAATCTGTGCAATACATTGTTACGACTTTAACTGAAATTGCAGACGAGGAAACCAAGCCATGAATCTGAAAAGGACCAATAGTTATGCCATTCTTCCTCCTGCAGACATTCCTGGTAAGTTTGTCTGTTTTAATATTTACATCCCACCAAACTAATTTAGGTCATGTAGCAACTATCCAGCTTTACCCAACATGCCCAATCAGATATTATTTAAGGCCTGATTTAAGCAAGCCAACTGGACAGATTCCTAACAAGACAAATTCTACACCAAATGCAGCATTTCAGACCCATAGCGTGAGAGGCATGGGACCTTAACCACTCTGCCAAGCTGGATCCTTTAAAATAAGAGAAATGCACATACTTGGACAATGGGATGGAAGTCCATACTAACCTTAGGATCATTTTGAGTCTGAATATCTCCAAGCTTTTGATTGTATCTTCCTGGTTAGGAAGTTTGTAGACAAGCTGTTTCAGTGCTTTGATTATGGATGACAATGCATCATTTTTTGCCTCTGTCTTGGATTCCTTCTTCAACTCTTCATCTGTCAGACCATCCAAGAACTTTGGAACAATTTCCTGAAATAAATGAGACAACAAATTAAGAACAAGAGCTTCGGAGGACAAAAACGCTCCATTACAACAGCCTTGTGAAGTGTATGAATATAAGTCAAAAAAGGGGCATAACTTTGTAAAAGTGCAAAACAGAGTTATGGATCCTGTACAATGCATGTCAAATCATCATAGTGGACAAGTGTGTAAAGTTTCAATTCATTCCCATAAGCGGGTACTGAGATACCAGCTTACCTGCAAAAACTGCAGATAAATGAATGAGTCCAACAGCTCTACCTGTTCTTTGAATAGTCAAGTTAAAAAACTGATGCTTTTACTACTACCTATTTAACATTTATTCAACTCCTTACTTTAAAAATATTATTTCGAGAGATCCTGGCATAAAAATTACATTGGCACCTAGTAGATATACAAGGTGTGAAAATTCCATTACTGAACAAGAGCTGTCGGAGGACAGCAACGCTCGACTATTCAACAGCCTTGTCAATTGAATGAATACAAGTCGTTAAGGTGGAATGCGCCCCAAATTTTTTTTCCGAATTTCGTCCTGAAATTTATATTGTAAAAAATTCAGGATATATGCGATTGAATACCGATTTTATTTTGATGCCATTTTGTTTGAGGTTTTTCCTATTATGTCACAAACATGGCCCCTGACGTCGCTTTTCGTGCAACGCCCAGCTCCGAGTGCTCACGGCATTTTTCCTTTCCTGCGCTCTGAATGTCACATAAATGAACAAGAGGACCATGATGGTCCTGAATCGCTCACCTCTTCCCACATGACCCAGTTTTAAGTATGACGTCGTTTTTTCTATTATTTGACATAGTGACCTAGTTTTTGACCTCATGTGACCCAGTTTTGAACCTGACCTAGATATTATCAAGATAAAAATTCTGACCAATTTTCATGAAGATCCATTGAAAAATATGGTCTCTAGAGAGGTCACAAGGTTTTTCTATTATTTGACCTATTGACCTAGTTTTCAAAGGTACGTGACCCTGTTTTGAACTTTACCTAGATATCAAGGTGAACATTCTCACTAATTTTCATGAAGATCTCATGAAAAATATGGCCTCTAGAGAGGTCACAAGGTTTTTCTATTTTTATACCTACTGGCCTAGTTTTTGACCGCACGTGACCCAGTTTCGAAACTGACCTAGATATCATCAAGGTGAACATTCAGATCAATTTTCATGAAGATCCATTGAAAAATATGGCCTCTAGAGAGGTCAAAAGACTTTTCTAATTTTAGACCTACTGACCTAGTTTTTGACTGCAGTTGACCCAGTTTCAAACCTGACCTAGATATCATCAAGATGAACATTCAGACCAACTTTCATACAGATCCCATGAAAAGTATGGCCTCTAGAGAGGTCACAAGGTTTTTTTATTATTTGACCTACTGACCTAGTTTTTTTATGGCACGTGACCCAGTTTCAAACTTGACCTAGATATCATCAAGGTGAACATTCTGACCAATTTTCATGAAGATCCATTCAAGGGTATGGCCTCTAGAGAGGTCACAAGGTTTTTCTATTTCAAGACCTACTGACCTAGTTTTTGATCGCAGTTGACCCAGTTTCAAACTTGACCTATATATCATCAAGATAAACATTCAGACCAACTTTCATACAGATCCCATGAAAAATATGGCCTCTAGAGAGGTCACAACGTTTTTTCATTATTTGACCTACTGACCTACTTTTTGATGGCACGTGACCCACTTTCAAACTTGACTTAGATATCATCAAGATGAACATACTGACCAATTTTTATGGAGATCCATTCACAAGTATGGCCTCTAGAGAGGTCACAAGGTTTTTCTATTTTTAGACCTACTGACCTAGTTTTTGACCGCACATGACCCTGTTTCGAACTTGACCTAGATATCATCAAGATGAACATTCAGACCAACTTTCATATAGATCCCATGAAAAATATGGCCTCTAGAGAGGTCACAAGGTTTTTCTATTATTTGACCTACTGACCTAGTTTTTGATGGCACGTGACCCACTTTCGAACTTGACCTAGATATCATCAAGATGAACATTCAGACCAACTTTCATACAGATCCCATGAAAAATATGGCCTTTAGAGAGGTCACAAGGTTTTTCTATTATTTGACCTACTGACCTAGTTTTTGACGGCACGTGACCCACTTTCAAACTTGACCTAGATATCATCAAGGTGAACATTCTGACCAATTTTCATGAAGATCTCATGAAATATATGGCCTCTAGAGAGGTCACAAGGTTTTTCTATTTTTAGACCTACTGACCTAGTTTTTGACCGCATGTGACCCAGTTTCGAACTTGACCTAGATATCATCAAGATGAACATTCAGACCAAATTTCATACAGATCCCATGAAAAATATGGCCTTTAGAGAGGTCACAAGGTTTTTCTATTATTTGACCTACTGACCTAGTTTTTGATGGCACATGACCCACTTTCGAACTTGACCTAGATATCATCAAGATGAACATTCAGACCAACTTTCATACAGATCCCATGAAAAATATGGCCTCTAGAGAGGTCACAAGGTTTTTCTATTATTTGACCTACTGACCTAGTTTTTGAAGGCACGTGATCCACTTTCGAACTTGACCTAGATATCATCAAGGTGAACATTCTGACCAATTTTCATGAAGATCTCATGAAATATATGGCCTCTAGAGAGGTCACAAGGTTTTTCTATTTTTAGACCTACTGACCTAGTTTTTGATGGCACGTGACCCAGTTTCAAACTTGACCTAGATATCATCAAGATGAACATTCAGAGCAACTTTCATACAGATCCCATGAAAAATATGGCCTTTAGAGAGGTCACAAGGTTTTTCTATTATTTGACCTACTGACCTAGTTTTTGATGGCACGTGACCCAGTTTCGAACTTGACCTAGATATCATCAAGGTGAACGTTCTGACCAATTTTCATGAAGATCTTGTGAAATATATGGCCTCATAGAGAGGTCACAAGGTTTTTCTATTTTTAGACCTACTGACCTAGTTTTTGATGGCACGTGACCCAGTTTCGAACTTGACCTAGATATCATCAAGGTGAACATTCTGACCAACTTTCATAAAGATCCCATGAAAAATGTGACCTCTAGAGTGGTCACAAGCAAAAGTTTACGGACTGACGCACGCACGCACGCACGGACGACGGACGACGGACACTGCGCGATCACAAAAGCTCACCTTGTCACTTTGTGACAGGTGAGCTAAAAATACAAAATAATTGTCACTTTGCATGCAGAAAATGCCACTCGATGGTATAAAATTTAGCGAAAAAAGATTGACGCTTAAGACGTCAGAGGCGAAATGGTCACGTCAAAACGGAAAAACTCGCATCGAGTTTTGCTGCAAATTTTGCCTTAAAATCCAATTTGTGAAAAATTGGCTCGATAAAAATACGTATAACTTTGGTATGTTGTTTAACGGTATTTGTACTTTTAGCCGACACAAAGATAATTAGGGGTCACCGACTTACATTTTTCAATATCTGACAATGTTTTACCCCTACCCCCATTAAGAAATGACACGCTAAATCTTGTTTTATCTGACAAATTAATCTAAAAAAATCCGTGAAACTGCATATGTCGTCATTTTCTCCATCTTACGTCATTTGATGTCAAATTTCCTTCACACGTAAACATTTAACGGATTGATAAAATGGATCCACATGGAAGTATTGAAAGACATAAGGGGAGATTTGTTAAGAAAGTGTTGAAGAAAAAGTCAGATTTTTTAAAAACAAGTAATAAACTGAAACATTCATGTGATTACGGACATGTTCCGGAAAGAAGAATTGTAGATATGAAATATTTTGGCGAGATATTTGATAAAGGGTGTAAATCATGTAAACGACATTTCTTATTCAAGGATATCATCGCAGAAAACATTTATGGACTTTGTTCATTAGTGAAATTTAAGTGTTCAAAATGTCGACAGGAAACTACAATTTCTACATCGAGGGCTTCCGGAGAAACTGATAAGACTTTGACAAAATCTCCGTACTCAGTTAATCTGAAAGCTGCAATCAGTGAGAGTTTTATAACATCTTTTCTAATATGTATGACTTCATTAATAGTTTATTTACCTATCATTTGTACATCTTTGTAATTGTACTTCCTGTCTCACCCGAAGGCTCTGATAGTTGTACTACTTTGAATCGTATGGCTATAAAGAAAACCCTGACTTACCATGAAGTAAACCCTGAATAACCAATAATGACACACTGACCAGGATTCGCACCGAGAGAAGGAAATGTGGAAATTACGGTCAAATTCCGCTGACAGGATATAAATCCGCAACCTTCGATTTAGGAGTCAGAAGCTCTATCTCTACACCACTGCGCTTCCCAAAATGTTTTAGATTTTTGTGTAGGAAGTTTGAGTTAAATTCGTGATTTTTGAAGCAAATTTGATTATGTAAAACAAATGAAATTAAGAAAATTAAAAAGAGTATTTATTGAAATTGACAGTTCCCGATCTTTCCGTAGGTACACAAAGAGTACGTTAATTCACCATTATTGTAATTAATTTGAACAGGCATGATCCACACAGGTATAGGAGAAATACACATGAATGGCTTGCTTGTGACATTAGGGATACCACCAATACACCATAAAACATTGAAAAAACATGAACGGAAAGTTGGAAAAGTTATGGAGGAAAATGCACGAGATTCATGTGCCCATGCGTGCGAAGAGGAAAAGACGGCATCACAAGCTTGTATGTTACCAGCGACTGTCACAGAATGATGTGATGGCGATAACATAAGAGACACGTTCCTTCATGAACCAAATACTGATCGGGTTGCAGCAGACGACAAAGAGATCTGTGCAGCAGATGACACCAACACTGATCAAATAACTTTTGATGAGGCAATGGCTATGTTAGAAGAATATGGTAATAAATCATTATTATCTCTGATATATGAGACGAATGTCTACGAATTGCATACACTTGCCCCCTAGACTGACAGTTAACATACTTCCTACATTTTCTCCTTTTTATTTTTCTAATTCCATTTCATAGAGACAAGAGCCAGTCTATGTTAGATATTTTCACAATGTTGTTGAAATTTCAGACTATGATATTAGACATGTGATATAGACTGGCTCTGTCCAATTCATTCAATCATAAAAAGTGTAAAAAGGTACATCATAGTCTAGGAGCTAGTGTACGATTTGCCTACACCGTCTCATTTCATGCAGAATGTATTCTAGTACTGAAAACTGTGATTAAAGCACTCATTCTACACGACTTTGCGCAAACATTGGGAAAACTAGGATTTATTTATTATGGACTTCTTTCGATTACATGGAGGAAGCACATTTTTGACCGAATTACTGACCTTATTCCTAATATACCAGATGCTATGCAAATGCTTAAGCTTAAAAAATGTGTTAAAACTGTCTTTCATTTAAAAAAAAAAGCAAACAATATTTTAACTTAAAGCATCACCGAAATCAATATATCAGCTGTATGGTTATCGACCACGTGCTATAATCACGCGCACTAGTTAAGCGAGTTATAGCGCGTACGTGCGGGAACTTCCCTGTCTCCTGTTTATCCCTAGCCTGGCTCCCTGGCTGCATGGTTATTTTTATATAAATACTGGAAACATTTTGTAAGAAAATTTTACGCCTCTAAAATAGCACAATTTTATCTGATGGCTGAACCATACATACCTATGTTCGGAGCCAGGGGAATAAAAAATCTCAATGTAGAAACTACCTTCTGGAGTTACTTCCCTCTTAATGAAGAAAACTGATATATGTAAATAAGAACCGGATGCTACAGACTTTTGCCAAGCAAACGAAAATGCAGGAACCATTGGCGGAAATTTCATATTTTACGACATTGAAACTACGTCACTAGGGAACGAAGCTGAAATTGTGCAACTTTCTGCGATGTCCAGGAACGGCACAAAATTCAACCAGTATGTCGTTCCCGACGGGTACATCACTAAACAAACGTCGGCAGTTACCGGAATTACGATTTCTGTAATAAACGATAAAAAGGTTTTATACAAAGAAGGAAAACCGCTCCCCGGGCGCACCATTTGTGATGATTTGAAAAGTTTTATTGAATGGATTCGGTTGTTGGATGAAAAACATAACATTTTAGTTGCCCATAATGGAAAACAATTTGACATGAGAATCTTGGTAAAAAGTTGTATTAAAGCCGGATGTCTGGACGAGCTATCTGAACAGATTTATGGATATGTTGACACTTTACCACTGTTTAGATCTATATCAGAAAAGGGAGTTTCAGCATCGCTAGTAAATATATATCAGAGGGAGTTCGGTTGTAAATACAACGCACATGACTCATGTGAAGATACGCAAGCACTTATGCATTTGTTTATCACAAAAATCTCGAACAAAGAGCATCATCTTCTTTCATAAAATTTGATCATGCTTTGAAATATTTAAAAAATGTAAGTGTTGTTAAAAGAAATCGCAACCAAATTGAGCGAAAACTCTGCGTGGAGAACAAAATAATTTCCAAGTATTTAGCAAGGAAAATAGCTGTCACCGGACTTTCCTATGATCATTTACAGCTAGCATTTGCAAGGGACTGTGTGAATGGCTTGCGGTATGTTTTAGGAGAAAAGGTTAACGGTAAAGCGAGAGTAACCGAAAAGACAACTATTATTCGAGCTTTGAATCTGCATTTCGAAAACATCAATAGGAAATAAATAGTGGGTAGTACAAAACATATATTGTGTCAAGTGTTTTCCTTTCACCATTAATGGCATTAATGGTATCATTAATTGTAGCTCACGGCAAAAATATGCATAATTTTGCATGTCCGCACGCATTTAGTGTAATAAGCATAAAATACTGACTAAAAGTTAGGGTTAGTATCACCATGGTTACAAAATATATACATTTAAGATATTTTTCGTTCAAATTTAGTTAACCCGGTATATACCGGAGTCTGTAGTTTATACCGGTGCTTCAAGTCTGGACTGAGTCACAGTCTTAACTAAAAATACTGTCTCTAAGATTAACGAACGTGACTTGTGTAAGCTGAAAACATAGTTTTAAACGCTAACGTCGCAAAGCCTCAAACCATATTGGGGTAGGGGTAAAACATTGTCAAATATTGAAAAATGTAAGTCGGTGACCCCTAATTATCTTTGTGTTGGCTAAAAGTACAAATACCGTTAAACAACATACCAAAGTTATACGTTTTTTTATCGAGCCAATTTTTCACAAATTGGATTTTAAGGCAAAATTTGCAGCAAAACTCGATGCGAGTTTTTCCGTTTTGACGTGACAATTTCGCCTCTGACGTCTTAAGCGTCAATCTTTTTTCGCTAAATTTTATACCATCGAGTGGCATTTTCTGCATGCAAAGTGACAATTATTTTGTATTTTTCATTTATGTGACATTCAGAGCGCAGGAAAGGAAAAATGCCGTGAGCAGTCAGAGCTGGGCTTTGCACGAAAAGCGACGTCAGGGGCCATGTTTGTGACACAATAGGAAAAACCTCAAACAAAATGGCATCAAAATAAAATCGGTATTCAATTGCATATATCCTGAATTTTTTACAGTATAAATTTCAGGACGAAATTCGGAAAAAAATTTGGGGCGCATTCCACCTTAAAAGGGGCATAATTTTGTAAAAATGGGGAAAAGGGTTATGGAACCTTCACAGAGCTTAACAGCTCAAAAAGTGAACAAGTGCGTGAAGTTTCAATCCTTTCCCTTAAGTGGATACTGAAATACCAGCTTACATACAAAAACTTAACCAAAAACTGCTAAGTCGAAAAAGGGGCATAATTTTGAAAAAATTGCAAGTAGAGTTATGGGACCTACACAGTGCATGTCAGATCATGACAGTGAGCAAGTGTGTGAAGTTTCAATCCATTCCCATTAGTGGGTACTGAGATACCAGCTTAAATACAAAACCTTAACCAAGAATTTCTAAGTCGAAAAAGGGGCATAATTTTGTAAAAAAGCAAAATAGAGTTATGGAACCTGTGCAAAGTAGGTCAGTTTATCATAGTGAATAAGTGTGTGAGGTTTCAATCCATTCCCACAAGTGGTTACTGAGATACCAGCTTACATACAAAACCTTAACCAAATCGGGACACGGACGCGGACGCATGGGTGAGTTCAATAGCTCTACTCATCTTTGAATAGTCGAGCTAAAAACTGTGCCAAAAATTATGTTATTGCACAGTTACTAAAATTAGCCATTCATAAATTCATATCAGAAGCATGTTTGAAGTGTTAAACACAGTTTAACATCAGAGAAAATAAAGCACACACTTTATGTTTACTTACCACGATCGGCATAAAATATTTCTGCACAGTATGTGGTGTAAGAACTTCTGTACATAATCCGAAAGGTCTGAAATTGAATTAAGAAGTTTGTCAATGATTATAGCCATTTACACAGTAGAGGTGTAGCAGTCAGAAGCACAATGAAACAGCAGAACTTAGAAACAATTACTGCAAATGGATTTGCAAGTCTAGATTAACAGGTAAGAATGCATAATTTATCTTTTAGCAGAGCAAATACTTTCTCACCAAGAGAGTTTTCATTCTAACTCAACCGTTACCAATGAATTTTACTTGCAAATTATAATTTTAGAATTATTATCAAACTAGAGCTACTTTTGAGAAAAGCGCATGTCTCCCACAACTGCCTAATCATCTAGATTGGCATTTCTTCTCCATAATGTATCTGAGTCAACCATGCACCAAGACCTGTAGCACTGGCATTAGTATTTTTCGTAATACAAGAGCCATAATTACGAAGTGCCTGGGCCGATTTGGTTGGTTATCAAACTTGGCCGAGGACTTATTGACAAACACATTTTGTTCAAGTCTGGTGAAGATCAGATGAGAACTTTTCAACTTAAGAGCATGGACAAGATTCGTGACAAACAGACACATGGACACACAGACAGACAAGAGTAAATCAATACGTCTTCCACACCACTGTGCAATGGGAGACATAAACATAATTTTTTTGGTCCGAAAAGTTCACAAAAATTTTCAAATCCATTTGTTTAATACCAGGAAAATGATCTGTGCAATTAAATATTACAGTATTCCACCGCATGTTAATCAAATGTACACTTACTTGACAAGGGCAGCTATTACAGGAACAGACAATGTAGAACTGTTGATAAATCTGTCAAGTAGGATCTGAAAACCCTCTAAACTGCCAAACTTGTTCACTAAATCTACTAGCCAACCCTGCAAGATAACAAACATATAAAAATATCATTTGAGAAACAATTTTCAGTACAATATCAGCATGGGGACAAAGAAAATGTCCAAATAACCTTGTTTTCCTGGGATTTAGAAAGTCCAAAAACTCTTCAAGCAGGCTACTTCAAAGACTCCATGCATGCTGAATGACTGATCTACTCTTATAGTACCCCCTACCCCCACAATCTATCACAGACTTCTTTTAATATTGTATAAATGCAAAGACTTTAAAATAGCATTCAGTCTATATGCATGAAACACAGTAATCAATTTTCTTCTTCAGAAAGTAAGTTTTGATATGTACAAAACCAATGGAAACAATTTACAACACCTGGCCACATTGGGCCAGTAAGTCACTATTAAGATGTAACTTATTTATGCAACTAATCATTAAATATTTTTACCATTGAAAGAATTATAAAAATAAATTCTCAACATATTTTGTTGGAAAAATAGTGAAATAGATGTTTCGCACAAAAACTAATAATACTGCCGACTTCAAATGCCCAACGAGGTATACTAAAGCATGGTCAACTGTGCTAATCAATATGTTAAAATTCCATAAATAGTGTAACGCAAAATATCACTCGCGAGCATTCAAGTTTGTATAATTATTTAAACAAGAGGGAGTTTCATCTACACAGCATTTACAATAAATTTAGCCATAAGAACATAATGGGTATTTATCAAATATTTGAGCTTGTCTTCACAAGATAGAGGTAGAAAAATGTTTTTACTTTCTAATGCTCTGTTCATCATATTTACTCTGATATCTGTACAAGCAAGACAGCTCAGTAAAAAATGTATTTCATCTTCTATAGGACCACTGTTACAAAATTGACATATTCTTTTGTTTGGTTTAAGGCCAAAATATCTACCAGTTCCAACTTTCAAAGGTAAAATTTGACAATGAAACTAGCTAAATGTGACCTTTCGACTTTTGATAAGTTACTCTGAAGACACTTTTCTGTAGCATACTCAGATTTAAACTGCACATTAAGTTATCAATTCTGAAACAGACCATTCAGACATATAACTTTCTAACAGACAATCTTCTAATTCTTTAAGATCAACTGAGGTTTGATTTACATAACAATCTTCAATTACAGTTCTGTAGTGTCATAGTAGATCAGACAAGGCAACATGCCACCCAGAACAAAATGGCAAAGGAAAGAAAAAATACCCCTGCTGACTAACAAATATTTCAAAAGCAGGTGAGATATGTTAACTTACCCTTGGAGTTCTAGGATCAGGAGGTCTAGCAAACAGTGCATCATCTGGTAGTGTAGAGCCTGCAGGTACTGTATCCGAGGATCGCGTTCCATTGTAAGTGTGAAACCTACATATAAACACAATAAATATTGTAACAACAAAATCACTGCTATACTGATAAAACTTTTTATTTCTAAAGGAGTCAAGTGCTCCCATCTGAATCTATTTTGCAAGAGGACCTTACAGTGATAATACAGACCAAGTTTGATAAAGCTGTTTGTGAGAAGCTGTGTTGATGTTTTTTTCTACTTTTAGCTCTAGCAGCCCTTGTAAGGTGCCAAGTTCCCTTATTTGAGCAAACTTGAGAGGATGGTACATGTTTGGTGTAATTTTGAGCAGTAGTTTCAGACAGGATATTTATGAAAATTGTGGACATCAGACCATCAACCTTTACTAAAAGCTCACCATGAACCTTTGGTTCAGATGAAATAAACAAAAACACTATACAGTAACTAACTTTATCTACAACAAAGCATTCGGCTTGAGTGAATTTTGCCAGACCAGGTCACACTTGTTGTAACACTGCAGATCAAGGTACTGTTATAATAACCTTATTATACAAGAATTACAGTCTTGACTAATATATTTACAGTGAAAAATAACTTGCCAATTACTAAACAATGAACATAACTAAGAACTTGTGAAATTATGACCTACTTGCACTGTGGATGGAAAACCATAGCAAGAAGGTCTAGCAGAGGAAACCAGTCCTGGGACAACTTCACTACACACAACTCTACTAACTTGGCTGCATTGTTCAATATACATTTCTGCAATATACAAGACATACATGTACATATTCTGAACTGTAAAAATTGGTGTTTCATAAGCATCTATAATCAACTTATTCAAACTAATCTAGAAGGATTGCAATAATTTGAGAGACCTGGACTGTTACACAAAAAGCAAAAAACTGAATATGATTATCAACTCATGATAATTTCTGTTTGTAATGATTCAGGAAGTTTATACAATTTCACTTAATGTTTAACTCAAGATTTTACAAATATTTCCTTAATAATTGTTAACTCATTAAAAATCTGCCTTTAGTGTTATGGTAGTTTTACATATTCAGATTAATAAAAATTTCCTACAATGTAGAACTTCATTAAACCTTAATTTTTCAACTCTTCAGAACAGACTTAAAATCTGGCAATCAAGGGGCTGCATTTTCAAAATGCAAAATCATGCCCCTGGGTGCATGACCAAAAATGTGGTTTTTTTTAGGAAGATTAAAGGTGAAGATCATATGAAGGTCAAGGTTATCTACATAGGTCAATAGGTAGGTCTTGCCACAAGGATTGCCGAGTGCGAGTATGAACTGAATTCGGACATTTATGTGGGCTGTAGGACCAAAAATGCGGTTTATAAAGGTTTTAAGTTTGAAGATGAAGATCATATGAGGGTAAAGGTCATTTAGATATAGGTCAGTTTGTAGGTCTTGCACAAGGGTTGTTGTGTGCGAGTATGAACTAAATAGGGTCATTAAAGTGGGTTGTAGGCAATCTGGTTCATACGAATGGATAAAGGTTAAAGTCATCTATATATGGGCCAGTTTGTAGGTCTTGGTCTTGCCACAAGGGTTGTTAAATGCGAGTAAGGGGGAGTGGTGGTCTAGTGGATAAGGTGTTGCCGCTCAATCTAGGGGTCATGGGTTCAAGCCCCACTGGGGTCATGACCATGACTTCTCATATGACACCAGTACTGGTTTTTCCAAGAAGCGGACTTGAGAGTGGTTCCAATAAGCTTGAAGCTTTCATCACAATCGAGCTAAAATAAATTAGTATAAACTAAACTAAATGCGAGTATGAACTAAATTGAGTCATTAATGTAAGTCCAGGTTCGTACAAATGGACAAACTGACTGATGGTCCAATCACAATATGCCCTGGGTCTAATAAAAAATAAGGTCGTGTTCTGGAGTTTTTGCTAGACCGATGGGAAAAATTTGGGCTACACTGAACTTTTCATAATAGTCCGGAGTCTGTGGGAAGATCATAATTTTGTTAACAATTTTTCTGATTGAAATTTTTCTACAATGTAGATTTTAATGAAACTTCTCAGTCATAAATAAACAAGAGGATTATAAAAATATTATTATGGTGAAATAAAATGTACAGGTTGGTTTGCTTTTTGTTTTTGGGATATTTGCCCAGGATCAAGGAGATCCAAACATTACATGTTGATTCTAAGACATCATTTTTACTTGTTTTATGTGTCAAACATTTTAAAATGGTATTTTATCTTTAGAATGAAAGAAAGGTTGCCGTTGTAATAAATTTACTCACAGATTACCACTAATTCATGAAATAATTTTCATTCAGTAAACAAAGTCCACGCTTTATTCTACGTTACATTTGTATCTGGATCAATAAAGTTACACCATTACTGCCGGTTTATCAAACATGCAAAACTACCATAACAAATTCTATTTCTACAAATGAATTATGTAACCTTCAGTAACCAAAGCTATATAATCATTTTTGAAAGTAAACTTACATGGATTTCATATTTCCAGCCACTGACAGCCTCATCGGTCATAATCTTTGAGAAAGAGACTGTTAAACCTTCTCTGAAAAATCTCTGGCAAGCCTCACTCCTTGTATCAAGTCCTACAATTAAAAAAAAATGACTAGATGGTAACTAGTGATAACAGGGCCAAAGTGACTCACCCCTGCATTCTTCATAATCAGACATTAATTGCCCGGTTGCTGTTTTATGCTACCACTTTGGGTATAGAAGACTCAAGTCAAGAGCAAACATGGTATTAAATGCTATTTCAGTGCAAGATTTAAATGCATGTTACATAATGTCTACAATCATGTCTTATTTAACACCATTTTTAGGAAGTTAGAATTCTCTATTTTTGCCAAAAATGTAATCAGGGATTTAATTTAGGAAAAGGGGAAGGAACCCACCATTTTTAGCAGAAAAAAATCAAGTGTTTTTAAGTTTGAGATTTTTATGTACCCTTTTTTCCAACTATTTAAATATGCCTTGTCATATTTAGGCTTATACATCAATCTGGCATCATTGGGAGCTTTTTTTAAGATCATTTGTTTGATGGGGAATAAAGAACCAAAGCCGAAAGTGATGTTATTTATAAATTACGGCAGCTTAGGGAAGTTTCCCCAGTTGTTTCATGAGTTTCACTTGTTGATGCTGAAATCTATGGAAATTTCTACAACCAGCAATTCTCCAAGACTATTCACAAGTTTAATTTGATGTGGAAGTTGCCTCTTCACACACCTTACAAGGTACTGTTAAGATTAGCAGGGTAAGTTTCAGATCTTCTTGTCAAAACATTCCTGATACTAAGTGTACCCTCTGCAACTGATTGTTAGTGGTTTTTGTAAAATGTTTCCAGTTATAAAACATGATTGTTTACTTTCAATACCAAACCAAAGCTATTTAAAATCTGTTGCAAAATATGCAAACTGAATGAATTTTTCATAAAAGGGCCACTTTTTACAAAAATATTTTTTCAGCAAAAGGATTTTCGCCAACACAGGAAAAATTTGTTTGTGGAAAGAAACTGTCCTCCCCTGTATAAGGAAAATAAAACCTGATGATATAATATGAATCATACAGATTTGCTTTTTACCTTCTCTGCAAAGTTTAATGCTGGCATTCAGCAAAACTTCAAGTTCACCATTGGGAAGGACAGGCACAACCCAACGTGGTCTGTTAATCATCTCATCAAGACGTGCAAGTTCCTGAATTGGGAAGTCTGGTTCCCCATCCTCTCCTGGTTCCATATTTACATCCCCTTGTCCATTCTCTTCACCCTGCTGTGTGCTTGGACTCGACTGCTGAGTAGGGGGTACTGGTTGTGGTGTTGTGGCTGGTGCTGTGGGAGCTGTGGCTGGATTTGCCCCAGGCTGCTGAGCTTCCTGTGAGGTGTCTCCGCCAGCAGGGCTACCTCTCATTACGATTGTCATACTTGCCACTGAAACAAAGGTTTACAAATCAGTCATTCAAACTCGGACTTATTCACCACAAATAAAGACTACCATGAATAAGCAACTTTCTCTAACAAGCAGTATTAATACACAGCCATACACACAAACATACTTCTGTGTTTTGCAAAAGCTCTGCATATTCTTTTATCTACAACTCTTGGAAAACCTTCGCATCAGATAAAAGTAATCAGTCAGTAACAACAGTTGTATTCTTTCAAGAAGATTCTCCAGCTTCAAAATAAGTTTGTTTACGATTTTCACCATTTCGGTAAAGGGAAACTACTCTCCGCGCTAACAGCCTATGCTAAAATCTAAGACTGCCATTATGTTTAGTAAAGTTTGAGTAGTTTATTTTTCTTTTAAACAAAATTAATTTCATATAAATTAAATAGTATTTTGAAGAAAAATTATCAAAAAAAGTCATAGATAGTATGATTGTTGTTTAGGTGGTAAGTAACAGAAAGAGCATTGAAATTCGAGGGTAAACGATTTGTACGAGGAAGGCGTACGAGTATGAATCGTTTACCCGTGAGTTTTATGTTCTTTCTGTTTTGAATCATAGTCATCCGTATATGGTAGTTCAGTAGGCGTTTCACATTGCCATATACAGCAGTTCAGTGAGTACTTCAAATCCTTGGTTTAAAATGTGTAAAGCCCTGGTAAACTAGAGCTATCACTAAAGGTGATGAATGTACCCCCCGCATGCACTGACACAATACACTGCAATTTGACGCACACAAGATTGCATAATTATGTGGACTGTATGTATATAGACCGTATGTATACAGTATAGTAACAAAAAACAAAGTCCCATAACAATGCAGAATATTTATCTAAAAGAATGTAACATGCACCATGCACAACTACTGTTGGTACTGATCACTTGTGTGAAGTTTCATTAAATTGTGTGCAAGGGTTTGGTAGATTAGGCACACACAAGATTGCATATGCAGACTGTATGTACATAGTATGTTAACAAGAAACAAAGTCCCATAACTCTGCAATTTTTGTTGCTGAAAGAACATAACATGCCCCATGCACAACTACTGTTGTTACTGATCACTTGTGTGAAGTTTCATTAAATTGTGTCAAGGGGATGAGGAGAGATGGTGCACACAAGATTGTGTCTATGTATATAGTATAGTAACAAAAAAACAAAGTCCCATAACTCTGCAAATTTTTTTTCTGAAAGAACCTAACATGCCCCATGCACAACTACTGTTGTTACTGATCACTTGTGTGAAGTTTCATTAAATTGTGTCAAGGGGATGAGGAGAGATGGTGCGCACAAGATTGTGTCTATATATACAGTATAGTAACAAAAAAACAAGAGGGCCAAGATGGCCCTATGTTTGACCTAGTGATTTCATGGAAACAAATATTCTGACCAATTTTCATTAAGATTGGACCAAAAAATTGGTCTCTTGCGATAAAACAAGCATTTTCATAGATATGACCTAGTTTTTGACCCTAGATGACCCATGTTCAAACTCGACCTAGATTTTATCAAGGCAATCATTCTGACCAAAATTCATGAAGATCAACTGAAAAATACAGCCTCTATCACATACAGAAGTTTTTTCTTTGATTTGACCAACTGACCTAGTTTTTGACCTCAGATGACCCATATTCAAATGCGACCTAGATTTCATTAAGGCAATCAACCTGACCAAATTTCATAAAAATCAATTGAAAAAAAACAGTCTCTATCGCATACACAAGATTTTTCTTTAATTTGACCTAGTGACCTAGTTTTTGACCTCAGATAACCCATATTCAAAATCGACCTAGATTTCATCAAGGCAATCACTCTGACCAAATTTCATGAAGATCAATTGAAAAATACATCCTCTATTGCATACACAATGTTTTTCTTCGATTTGACCTAATGACCTAGTTTTTGACCCCAGACGACCCATTTTCGAACTCGGCCTAGATTTTATCAAGGTAATCATTCTGGCTAAATTTCATGAAGATCAGCTGAAAAATACAGCCTCTATTGCATACACAAGTTTTTTCTTTGATTTGACCTAGTGACCTAGTTTTTGACCCCAGATGACCCATTTTCGAATTTGGTCTAAATTTCATCAAGGTAATCATTCTGACCAAAATTCATGAAGATCAATTGAAAAAAACAGCCTCTATCGCATACACAAGGTTTTTACGTGATATGACCTAGTGGCCTAGTTTTTGACCCGAGATGACCCATTTTCGAACTCGGCCTAGATTTCATCAAGGTAATCATTTTGACCAAAATTCATGAAGATCAATTGAACAAGAGGGCCAAGATGGCCCTAGGTCGCTCACCTAAGAAACACACCATAACAGTGTAAAACATGTTTGACCAAGTGATTTCATGGAAATAAATATTCTGACCAATTTTCATTAAGATTGGACCAAAAAATTGGTCTCTTGCGATAAAACAAGCATTTTCTTAGATATCACCTAGTTTTTGACCCTAGATGACCCATGTTCAAACTCGACCTAGATTTTATCAAGGCAATCATTCTGACCAAAATTCATGAAGATCAACTGAAAAATACAGCCTCTATCACATACACAAGTTTTTTCTTTGATTTGACCAAGTCACCTAGTTTTTGACCTCAGATGACCCATATTCAAATTCGACCTAGATTTCATCAAGGCAATCACTCTGACCAAATTTCATGAAGATCAATTGAAAAATACATCCTCTATTGCATACACAAGGTTTTTCTTTCATTTGAGCTAGTGACCTAGTTTTTGACCCCAGATGACCCATTTTCGAACTTGGTCTAAATTTCATCAAGGTAATCATTCTGACCAAAATTCATGAAGATCAATTGAAAAATACAGCCTCTATCGCATACACAAGGTTTTTCCTTGATTTGACCTAGTTTTTAACCCCAGATGACCCATTTTCGAAATTGGCCTAGATTTCATCAAGGTAATCATTCTGACCAAAATTCATGAAGGTCAACTGAAAAATACCCCCTCTATCGCATACACAAGGTTTTTCTTTGATTTGACCTAGTGACCTAGTTTTTGACCCGAGATGACCCATTTTCGAACTCGGCCTAGATTTCATCAAGGTTATCATTCTGACCAATATTCATGAAGATCCATTGAAAAATACAGCCTCTATCGCATACACAAGGTTTTTCTTTGATTTGACCTAGTGACCTAGTTTTTAGCCTGAGATGACCCATTTTCGAACTCGGCCTAGATTTCATCAAGGCAATCATTCTGACCAATATTCATGAAGATGAATTGAAAAATACAGCCTCTATCGCATACACAAGGTTTTTCTTTGATTTGACCTAGTGACCTAGTTTTTGGCCCGAAATAACCCATTTTCGAACTCGGCCTAGATTTCATCAAGGCAATCATTCTGACCAATATTCATGAAGATCCATTGAAAAATACAGCCTCTATCGCATACACAAGGTTTTTCTTTGATTTGACCTAGTGACCTAGTTTTTGACCCGAGATGACCCATTTTCGAACTCGGCCTAGATTTCATCAAGGTTATCATTCTGACCAATATTCATGAAGATTAATTGAAAAATACAGCCTCTATCGCATACACAAGGTTTTTCTTTGATTTGACCTAGTGACCTAGTTTTTGACCCGAGATGACCCATTTTCGAACTCGGCCTAGATTTCATCAAGGTTATCATTCTGACCAATATTCATGAAGATTAATTGAAAAATACAGCCTCTATCGCATACACAAGCTAAATGTTGACAGACGACAGACGACAGAAGACGGACGACAGACGCCAGACATCGAGCGATCAGAAAAACTCACCTGAGCATTGCTCAGGTGAGCTAAAAATACCGCCTCTATCGCATACATAAGGTTTTTCTTTGATTTGACCTAGTGACCTAGTTTTTGACCCGAGATGACCCATTTTCAAACTCGGCCTAGATTTCATCAAGTCTATCATTCTGACCAATATTCATGAAGAAGAATTGAAAAATACAGCCTCTATCGCATACACAAGGTTTTTCTTTGATTTGACCTAGTGACCTAGTTTTTGACCCGAGATGACCCATTTTCGAACTCGGCCTAGATTTCATCAAGGTTATCATTCTGACCAATATTCATGAAGATTAATTGAAAAATACCGCCTCTATCGCATACACAAGGTTTTTCTTTGATTTGACCTAGTGACCTAGTTTTTGACCCGAGATGACCCATTTTCGAACTCGGCCTAGATTTCATCAAAGTTATCATTCTGACCAATATTCATGAAGATTAAATGAAAAATACAGCCTCTATCGCATACACAAGGTTTTTCTTTGATTTGACCTAGTGACCTAGTTTTTGACCCGAGATGACCCATTTTCGAACTCGGCCTAGATTTCATCAAGGTTATCATTCTGACCAATATTCATGAAGATTAATTGAAAAATACAGCCTCTATCGCATACACAAGCTAAATGTTGACAGACGACGGACGACAGACGACGGACATCGAGCGATCAGAAAAACTCACCTGAGCATTGCTCAGGTGAGCTAAAAACAAAGTCCCATAACTCTGCAAATTTTTTTTCTAAAAGAACCTAACATGCCCCATGCACAACTACTGTTGGTACTGATCACTTGTGTGAAGTTTCATTAAATTGTGTCAAGGGGATGAGGAGAGATGGTGCGTACAAGATTGCGTCTACGGACAGACGGACAGACAGACAGACAACCTGAAACCAGTATACCCCCCCTTACAACTTTGTTGTCGGGGGGTACAATAAACCAATGGGAGAGCAGAAAATCAATAAAATACATGTTCCTGGCATACTTTCCTACCCAACAGTGCGGTAACTAACGTGCAGGTATTTAATACCTGCACACTTTCCGTTACTGCACCATAAACTCAGTGTATACGATTTACCTCCACCCAATTTGTTAAGAAAAAACCCCGAGCTATGATACAATCATCTTTTAATTACTGTTACTGCATACACGCCTTGGGCAAATACACAGCACCTGTGTGATGATTGACAGTTATCTGGGTCATTTGATATTTTGACAGATGATCGACGGGCAGTTTGGTTAGAACTACTTTACTGCTGAAGAGTCAAAGGGGCAGTGTTGAAAGGGCGCTGAACACTCGCAATAGGGCGCCAACAGTGCAGTAACTAACGTATGGGTATTTAATACCTGCACACTTTCAGTTACTGCACCATAAACTCAGTGTATACGATTTACCTCCACCAAATTAGTTAAGAAAAAACCCCGAGCTATGATACAATCATCATTTAATAACTGTTACTGCATACACGCCTTGGGCAAATACACAGCACCTGTGTGATGATTGACAGTTATTTGGGACATTTGATATTTTGACAGATGATTGACGGGCAGTTTGGTTTCGAGCAGAAGGACGCCGCTCAAAAAGGGTAGGGCGCTGTGCCCTGCTATTTTCCGCTCTAGAAAAATCCCTAATTGGATTAAACTGATGAGTTTAATAATACAGCTGATTAGATAATTACATACACATTGGTTAATGTTGTCTGTAGCAAAATCAAAACAATGAAAAGAAATGTGGCTTTTGATGTCACTGACGTTGTTAAATGATATCTAATTTCTAAATGATTGAAATAAATTTATGTTATTATTATTTTATCTCAACCAAAAGTGGCATATCGCCTCTCACAGAGTATTGGCTCCAACTTTGGACCTGAGGGCACAAACTTTTTCTGATTGGCGAATTTGTTGATGCAAAGTGAAACTGACCTAGAGGAAACCTCGAGGAGGTTAAGGTTAATAATTTGTAATACTTACTTTGTGGTCCATTCTCTAATATTTTTAGAAAAAGGTAATTCTCTACACCATTAAAGGGACTAACCCACACATTTTAGGCAAAAAATAATTTCCCTCAAAACTCCATAAAAAGTGAGTACTTACTCTGAAAGTGACTTGTCACTTGTGCATGGTTTAAACTTACTGACATAGACTTTTGCAAGATATACTTATAAATAACAAAAAAATATTGTGCAGAATGTTGAAAACCATTGTAATGCTTTTGAAATAATGCAGACAATTTACATTCTTCGTGCATTTTTACCAGTATGTAATATTTATTTTCACTCACTTTATCATTTTTTATTTTCATATGCCAAACTTTGTGGAAATGAGCTTGTCAAACAATTTCAACTGAACTGAGGACGAGTACCTTCAACTACATCAGAAAAATCGAACGACAAGCAGCATTTTTCATTGACACAAATCACTCTAAATGAGTGCCTAAAATAACTGTGCACTTGTTATATTAAAGCTCTGGGGACTATATTTGGATTGCATTTGTGATGAAAAATGGTGCAAAAATTGGCGGAGGGTTTATTCTTTAATAGTATGTATCTTTTTCTATATTTCATACTGATTTTTTTGCATTTATGTGGGATGATTCCCTTGTCATCGGAATATGGACTCCCTGGGTAGTCCAACTAATTGTACGCGAGTCGCGATACTATGTTAATTTTTGCATAGTTCAATATCTCTCCTCCACATCAACATAGGAAGGACCTTTTCTGAGTTGAACATTCAGCAATTTTTAAATTGCATTTGAACAATTAGTATTTAAAAACAAAAATATTTTGGAAATTTTATGATACCTTGAAAAAATATCCATTTTTTTCTGCCATATATTCAACAGATGTTTATGTGAATAAACGGCAAAACACAAGTTTGTAAACAACGCATCCTAAAGTTTACACAAATTTTACATGGTGCCGATTTGTGTCATGTGATCGATAATGACCAACCGCACTATCAGCTGTACGGAGTGTAAAATGATTAATTTTATTTTGTTTTACGATTTCATCATGTACGCATATTGCCTGATGATGTTTTTATCTAAATCTATATTCACCAAAGAAAAGGTCTTCACTGGGTTTTGACGTAAAGAGAGTCAGACGGATTTTGCTCTATCACAAAAATATCTTAGAATCAGTTCTGATGTCAAATTATTTGGACTACTCCCGTGATACGCCTCTTTGAAGTCTTTCTAATAAATCTGAACCTTCTCATAATTTGATCAAGCCATTGGAAAATTTCACTTGCAGCAGTATCCGATTTTTTTGCATATTGTGGTTAATCATAACAGTTGAAATGGAGAAAACATCTGTTGATTACTGGAAAGAGCTTAAAAATGACAGTGATTTGAGTAAAGGACTCGGCAGAACGAGAAAATGGCTACTGGTACTGATGATAAACCCGAACAGAATATGAGGTTTTTTTACCTGTAACTTTTTTATTTCTGCAAATTTAAATCAATGGTCGGTATCAAAATAAAGCTTAACCTTTGCTGAAAACTTTACATAATTCAAATTTATATTTAGTAAGCAAACTCACACGAAGTGAGGGCCTGAAAGGGGTATGTAAAAAGGGGACTTTATGAACGTTGACTGATGATAAATTCGAACCCTTTGTCATTTACAAAATTTTCTTGGTATTATTGTATTGAAACTTTCCCCAAAAAGCTGCAACAGTCATTCCTGATCAAGTAATGAAAAGTTAACAAATGTCAGGCCTTCATGTTTCGACAGTGAGCATGCGCAAAAAAACGGGCATGACTAGATACCGGAAAGGGCCCTTTCCGTGATATTTGATCGGAAAGGGCCTAACATGATCGGAAAGGGCCTGCCATATGTTTATTATTGGAATTGATTTAACTATTTCTTCATATTTCATTATGACATAATAAAAGAAAATAAATTACGAAAAAAAGTTATCAATTTGTTATTTTTAAATGAAAATACGAGTCATGGCATAAACCGGGCTGATCGGAAAGGGCTTAACATGATCGGAAAGGGCCTGCTATATGTTTATTATTGGAACTAATTTTATTATTTTTTCACATTTCATTAAACAAATGAAAAAGAAATTATTTAAGATAAAAAAATTATCAATATTCGATTTTTAAATGAATTATGGACAAAATACGGGTCATGACATAAACCGCGCTGATCGGAAAGGGGTTAACATGATCGGAAAGGGCCTGCTATATGTTTATTATCGGAAATTGTTTATTTATTTATTCATATTTCATTTATCAAATCAAAAAGAGAAGAACATACGAAAAAAAATATATGAATTTTTGATTTTTAGATGAATTATAGGCAAAATACGCGATAATTAACGAACGGACAGGTTATTCATATGTCACCTATCAATCAACAAGTTGTGTAAACACTGATTGCTACGTGTCAATCAAAATATTTAAAGAGGGTTAGATGTTTTTACGGCTTTTCGTTGACAAAATAATTTGCCATTGAGTAAATGATGCTTTATTCAATAATATAATATATAAACCATAGACTGATTACAGAAACGCAACATTCGAATAATAATGCTATATTTGGTGACAGTTACGTTACACGCCTAGAAAAGCATACCAGTGGCAATATGCATTTCAAATATAAATGTGCCTTCTATGGTGTATCTGGAATGTCAACACGTAAAAAATTCAGGCCAATGTATGATAGATTATTAAAGGACAAACCAAGGTAAGAAGTAAATTTCTATTTTTGCTAAATATTTATAATATTTTCTTTCGGTGAAAGAACAAGACATTATAAACTTTTGCTAATCTAAGTAATGGAAATAGTTACAATCTGTAAACCACGTACTATCATAGTAAACAAACATGTGCATGTTGGTGCACATGCCATGCACGTGCATAATATGCAACACTGTTACGCCTTATGTGTTACTACCGTGAGTTGCCAAAAACACATTATAATAATAAGCTTCAGTACCTATTCAAATGTTGGTATGTGAAATGACGTGTAGTGAATACATACATTATTAACAAAATAGTGATACAATATAAAATAAAAGCATCAATACGACGTTTAGAAATAACATTACAGATTGGATATACCAATTATTTTTTTATATATCTACGAATACGTATTATTTTTATAAACGTATACGATAATGATTTTTAAATACATATGTTTTATATTTCAGGTATGTCTTCTTAAACATCGGAGGAAACAACATTGTCAACTACTGTTCGCCGGCTGATATATTTACGGCTTTATAAGCATTTCTTGTGCAAAATAAAAATACTACCAAATGTACTTGTTTTTTTTTCTTCAATTCTTCAATTTGCAGAATAACGACAAGTATTAAAATTAGATAAAAGCTTATCATATTAACTGCACTTACCTCACAGAATATACAGTTCGTCTTACACTGTTCCGTGCAAACGTACACACATTTTGCTTAAGAAACATGCATGCTAAGAATCAGGTGACTTTTTACCCAAAACATTTAGCGGCATTGTTTGAAGAAGCAATGAAAGTCAATAAAGGCTATTATCTGTCCAAAAGGCAAAGTGTATAAAAATATTGTTATAATATAAAGACATTATTTGTCACATGGCACTTGTGTGTGCTTACAAATATACTGATTAATTGATATAATCAATAGGTGTGATAATCCAATCAAACTCTATCAGGACTAATCAGAGGCACGTGTTTGTTACGCCGCATATATTCAAAGGCCGGTCCTTTCCGATCAGCGCGGTTTATGCACTGACATGTGTTTTGTGTATAGTTCATTTAAAAATCGATAATGATCTTTTTTCTTAATTTATTTTCTTTTGTTAAACGAAATACGAAATCTGAAGAAACAATTAAATAATTTCAAATAATAAACATTTGACAGACCCTTTCCGATCATGTTAGGCCCTTCTCGATCAGCGTAGTTTATGTCATAACCCATATTTTGTCTATAATTCATTTAAAAATCATAAATAGCTATTTCATAATTCATAATTTATTTTCTTTTCTATTTCATAAATGAAATATGAATAAATAAATAAATAAGTTCCAATAATAAACAAACAGCAGGTCCTTTCCGATCAGCGCGGTTTATGTCATGACCCGTATTTTATCTATAATTCATTTAAAATTCGAGTATTAATAATTGTTTTATTTAAAATTATTTTCTTTTTCATTTGTTAAATGAAATATGAAGTAATAATTAAATAATTTCCAATAATAAACATGTGACAGGCCCTTTCCGATCATGTTAAGCCATTTCCGATCAGCGCGGTTTATGTCATAACTCGTATTTTGTCTATAATTCTTTTAAAAATAACAAATTGATAACTTTTTTTCGTAATTTATTTTCTTTTATTATGTCATAATGAAATATGAAGAAATAATTAAATAATTTCCAAGAATAAACATGTGACAGGCCCTTTTCGGAACATGTTAAGCCCTTTCCGATCAGCGCGGTTTATGTCATGACTCGTATTTTGTCTATAATTCATTTAAAAATAACAAATTGATAACTTTTTTTGTAATTTATTTTCTTTTATTATGTCATAATGAAATATGAAGAAATAATTAACTAAATTCCAGTAATAAACGGCGCCTAATAAACATATGGCAGGCCCTTTCCGATCATGTTAAGTCCTTTTTGCGGAAAGGGCCCTTTCCGGTATCTAGTCATAGCGCAAAAAAACACCCTCTTCCCCAGTAATTTTGGAAAAATATTTTTTATACAAATTTATGTAAGTCATTTATTTATACAGAATATTTACCAATTTTGTTTTTGTTTACACCAGTTGGTGTTGTAAGTGGAAACTATTAGATGGTGTGTTCAATTTTATAAATAACCGATTGCAATCGAATATTTCCAAGGTGTTCGACTTTATCATCTGTCCGGGTTTATCATCAGTACCAAGCCTTGAAACAAAACCTTATGAATTTGGTTTTACAATTGCCTTAATGCAATCAATATGACCAAGGATATTGTGTTAACAGATGTCACTGGACTGACTTTTTGTAATTAGTTTCTTTTTGGAACTCCAATGTCATCATGGTTAGTGAAAATTTCAACTTTCACTTTCACACAAGAATGATCACCTCATATTTTCATGACATATTAAACGCATGTCTTGAAGGTAATGGGTAACGCAATCGTTTTTGCAACCAGTTTATTACGATGAGTATATCCGAATAATTAATTCATAAGCCTAATTATTTCGGCGTGACAGTTGCATGTCATGTCATTCCGTCGGAAATCAAAACATGGCCGACGTGCGTTCGATTTTCTAAACAATTCCAAATATATTCATATCATATTACCTTAACATATAAATATTCTTTGAAAAGGTATAACCGCTATGTGGAATATAAAGCTCATCTGCGTTGTCAAACAGAAATGCACAACTATCAGCGTTAAAGAAAAACGGTTGGAATCCTTTCGCAAGTTGTCAATAAATTCGGTAATGAGGTAATCTCGTAGCCGCGAGATTTACATTTTAAACGAGATTTATTGAACAATTTCCTTTTTTGTATATATTTGCTAACTCAGTCATCGTTTAAAATAAAGTTTCCCGGCATTTAAAAAATCAACTTTTGTCATTCAAAAAATAAAACAAAATTTTATTCTAAAAACAGGTGCGATTAAAAAAAGTACCGAAAAGAAAAGATTTGATACTAAAGCGTCCTTTCTGCGGAGAAGGTTTTAATATTCCATAGTTTGTTACACTCATCTGTCTTAGCGAATACAGACATGTAATATATGTAGTATGGACGCGTGGAAGAGTCTTAATCTTCCACTGATCTGTCTTAGCACTAAAATATGTAGTAAAAACGCACGAGTGAGACTATCTTTCATGAAACAATGCAAGCTAGGTGGTTGTAAGATTAAAGTTATACACATATGTATAATTATAGCCTGTATCCAGACCCTATGTTTTGTTCATAGGGGATTTCTCCTGAGGCTATTCAAATTTTGTGTATTTATACTCATTTTCTTCTCTAAAAATCTTTCTAAAAAGGAACGGCTTGGCTAGTTGGGAAACTAGAGTCCAGATAAGAGAATTGTTTCAGGCTAGTTTGTGTCATAGCTGTGTTTGGAAAAGTTGTATATGTACTTGACATACTGTAAAACATTTTTGTAGCTGTATATAGGGTTTTGTTTGTTTATTAACACGACCCCTTTACACACTAAGGGATCAGCCACAACATATAAACACAGAAATTTGCGTCAATTTTTTGGCATATCATATTTACTTCATAAAGTCAATATTGTCTTCGTTTGAAGAATATCATATCATATTCAATTACTGAAGAGTATTCAAATGTTTTATTACATCAAAGATATATTTTAGGCTAAATGGTAACAGCTAATATTTGACAGACAAGAAACATTTACTTTTCAATTTAAAACATAACATATTAAGCAAATATAAAAGGTAAGGGTAGATTTTCCGGAAGCACACAACACCCCGAATACAGCCATAGGGCCAATCATCTCAAAGTAGGCCCACAACAAAAAGATGCTGTAGGTGACCGTCCAAAAGCTTATAGAGCGTCAGTACGACCGTACAAACGCGCCGACCAAGATCACGACGTGATAGAAGCGCCTTTTCAAACAAAAACGGCTGCAACAGGACCTCCGAAGGCCTGCCTCAATATTCCAGAGCCCTTATTCTTGCATACCAGACGGGGATTTCCGGTATTTTAACCAGTGCTGGAAAAATCCATCTTACACCCCGGGGTGTAAGATGACTCTCGTGCTGTAAATGACGTACTACGAACTACATGTATGTAGAAGATTTGTAGTAATTTACATTTTATTTAAAAAAAAACGGAATAAAAAATCAATACCTTGACAGTTCCTATTTGTTCCTGATAGTATATTTCCCGATTCAAAACACGTTATTTTATCATAAATTGATAACGTTACGCTGCAACTGATAAAACAAAACCGGAACTAAACATTGTTATTTGTTTTGAAACGTCATGACGTCTTTCCTGTTTACGGACGTTGGTTTCCCGCGCTTTGTTTAAATACACTGCCATAAGAAATAGTTCTAAAAAGAAAGCCGTTCGATTGATTTTATTTTCATTATTATTTCTTGAAATCGGTATGCAAGAAAAAGATTCTGTCACTGGTTTTAGGTACAGATGGAAATATCCGGCTCTCGGGTAACTGTTTAGGCGGTAACTCGGTAGGAACCTCGTTACCGCCTAAACAGTTACCCTCGAGGCCGGATATTACCATCTGCACCTACAACCATTGAAAGAATCTTATATTATATACCTTGTCTCTGCTGTTGGCTTCACTTACAAGGCAGAATATGCGATGCGTATTTCATAGTGACCGTCCGAACGCTTATAAAGCGTCAATAAAAATCCTTTTTGATGTTTTACAGAAAGTGCGTTTATTCCCTTCATTACAAATCGGTTAAAACAGTTCCAATCTTATTTAGCTAAACATTTATCGGTGTGACTGCAGTTTGTGCATGTTACTACAGTCAGACTGGAGCTCATAAATTAGTGTGTTTGCCAGCCTGAATCCCCCCTCCCCCGCGCACACACACACCCCTACAACAGGTGAGATAACTCCATCGGATTATTTCCTTCTGTTGGTGGTACTAGTAGTAGGTTAGTCTCTATTTTGTTTTCATTATCTCATTATCTTCTTATTTTTTCTCTTCGTTTCCTTTTTTCTTCTTTCTTTTTTTTCTCTCTTTCTCTTTTTTTTTTTTTGCCTTTTGCTGCGTTCTCTTGTCTGAAGAGTTTTCGAGAAATGCTTTCTTTGCTTCCTACACTTTAGAATAACTTTAAGTACTCGAGTTTTTTTAATCTACTTTACCAAGTCTGTATGATGTGTCTATAAGTAAATTTGGTACACCAATTGCTGCAGCTATTTCTTTTAGATTTTCTTAATCATATTCCTTGTTCTCTTTTCCATTTGTTACCTTCTTTAAGGTTGAACAACACTACACTTAGTTCCCGCCTTCTGTATCTATTTGCAAACTGTATCTATAATTTTCATTAACCACTTTAAGACTACCACCCAGGGGATAGACAACGTTCTTTACGAGAACAGGGCTTAATTGGTATGTCAGTAGTTTCAGTCAACCCACTACTACGTTTCTTCTATGCCGCTGTTGAAAATCACAGACAAATCTTGTTGATTTGTAGTTAAATTCCCTGTTGTAGACCTTCACCATTTCACTGATTTCTGATTCGTGTTTATGTAAGGTGCTGTCATCATTTGTCTCCCAGCCTTCTGCGTTTTTGTGGTATTGTTCGACTCTAGTAAAGATAGTTAGAGCCTCAAGAATACCGATGTCGGTATTTCCCTCTGTTTGATGTATATATTTCAGTACATCCAAATATGGCGTAATATTGGGAGTCAGATCGCCGATTAGCCTATGACGCTGAAAGATGCAGTCCCTGTTTTCCTGGTCAGTCACATGTTATACGACAGAAGACTACTAACGTTTTTTATCATCTCTTATATTTTCAATGTTTTAACCAGAAATTCAGTCCCTTCTTTCGTATTTCGGCCTGGCCTAGTCCACTATACAATATCAGTGTCACCCAAATTTAGTTTATCAGTTTCTGTTCTCAAATAATTACCATTGCTGCCTGTTAGGAAAACACTCCTTTTATACTTGAGGTCTCTATTCTTGGACACTTTCTTGGCTATAAATTCCTTTATCTTTTTTTTATCTGGATACACTGCATGAAATTTGTATAGACGGAGAGTAGATTTAGAGTTTAGATAGTTAGAGGCCATGGTCTATCTAAGATAGGGTACTGCAATCAGTCTCACCTACAGCAAGAGCCGCTGCAATACAACGTATTGTTTGTTTGATGCTGTTTTTGTAAAAGGTACATTGTGTATTATGTAATGAATACATGAATTAACGTGATAACTGTGTAATAAATGTTAACTGGAACTAAAGCTTCAGCAGTTGCTTTCAACTGTCTCAAATCTAGGTTCGATAATATTTGAACACCGAAATTCTTTTCATTTATTTGTATTTTCTTTGTCAGGGTACTGCAGTCAGTCAACAACTGGTGCAGCAGGGTACTGCAGTCAGTCGCACCTGCTTATCAAAGAGAACATAAATGACTGATGATTATTTCATTCTGTCATTACAAGACTTTTATCTGAAATTTTTATTTTTTATATTTAGTATAATGTTGGAAGGGGCCCTTTGTGTCAGAATTTCCTGTCTTAATTTTGGAAAAACATTTTGTCTAAAATAGAAAAAGTGGAAACTCCACAGGTCGCTAAACACGTCAAAAACGAAAATGTTGCAGGCTCGGTTTCATTGAGCCTGTTCGTGGACGGTAGTGGAGATACATGCTACCGTCCACGCCCTCTATCTCGTGTGTTATTCCTTATCCACGAGAGTTTGCTTTTCAACTTCCAAAAAACTAATCCATTTCCTTTTGCTTTTTTATTTTTGGAAAAATAATGTCCTAATGTATTTTAATATCCCGATTTATCGCCTAAAGTTCATAAGAATTAGCGTAGAGTGCCTTTCGAAATTTTATCTTTTTCATTCGCGACCAGAGTCATTTTTGAATTTAAGTTCCTTTTTTTTGCAAATTTAACACTGCAAAAAACTATCCATGATGGAGGATAATGGTTGATTGTCATATAAAATACAAAATCAGGAATGGATGATGGATCAGTAGCTATATTTTCTGAATTGTCTTCTATTTTCCTCCGCGACTTTTTTTCCAAACTTTTCTCCACTGGCACAGTATGCCGTATACCGGTACTAAGTTGTTACTTAATACTAATCTATTTAAGCTCGATTGTGATTCATGAAAGCTTCAAGCTTATTTGAACCACCCTCGAATCCTCTTCCTGGAAAAAGTGGTCGTGACCCCAGTGTGACCTGAACCCACGAACTTCATGTTGAGCTGACGAAACCTTAACCACTGGACCGGCGCTCCCCTTACCATTCAGTTAGGATGTGACAAAATCTTCTTACACCATCTAATGTCACGGTGTATGTTTATCTGATCCCTCTCTGTGGTAAATGAAAAAACGGATCCCGCCCTGTTCGCGCACAGGACCTTCTTTGTGCTAAACAATGAAATCCAGCGTCAGGGAGCTCGGAAAATCGAAATTTTCGTCCTGAACACATGTTTGTGCATAAAAACATATGAACCACGGAAAGACCTACCTATATACCATTGCTATTTTACCGTTACATCTGTTTTATCAGTTCACACAAGTCCAAACGAAGATGGAATGTAGAAGGGGGTACTGGCTCGGATGAACATCGTGCGATGTTTATGAAACTTAAATGCGACTTTCCTTGAATATAGCAAGTATCAAGTACCTTAGATGTGAAGTCGTTGATCACATCGTACTTGTATATACACTTTATGTGATTATTTTCATCAGATTTCCTTAAAATTGCCCTACTTTCGATTTCGTTAATGCACGGGAGTTGGACTGGGATATGGAATTCAATCTCGACAAATGTCGAGTTATCCCCGTCAAAAGAAGGAAACTTCCTATCCCTCGCAATATTACCTGCATAATATTTTTCTAGAATCTGTCACCTCAGCAAATACCTTGGCGTGTATATCTCATATGATCTCTCGTGGGACGCCCAGATAAATAGGTCAACCAAAAAAGCAAATCAAACTTTAGGTTTCCCCCGCAGGAATATAAAGGTCAACTCCAGACCTCTTAAGTCCATAGCATATCAGACCCTAGTCATACCACAGCTGTAAAGTAACTCCGAAGTTGCATTGTAAAGAATTTTACTATGTGGACCTGTGACGAAGTTTGTAAAGCCCTTTCCTTTTTATTGAACAATATTTACGTCAGGTTTAGGAATGCAGTTTTCAGACAAGTAATTCGTATTCCCATGGGTACTTACTGTGCTCCCCTTGTTGCAGATTTGTTTTTATAGTGTTATGAAAGAGATTTTATGTTGACCCTTTCTCAAGATACACAGGCAGACATTATAACTGCATTTAATAATACATCACGCTATCTGGATGATATATACTTAATATGGATAATCCGTTTTTTGATCATTTAGTGGAAAATATTTTCTCTATTTACGACAATTTCATACAAACCTAAATTAATGATAAGAGGGATGATTTTAATTTCAGTATTGTAAATTTCCCCCATTTAGATGGAGATGTACACCAGACTACATATTATGGGGGTATATATAAATATTTCTCAGTTAATTCGGTTTGCAATAGTGTGTAGTCATGTTGAAGATTTCAATGAATGTAACTTATTTATTACAAATACGCTTCTTCAACAGGGCTACCGTTACTATAAATTACGTAAATACTTTTCCAAATTTTACTATCGTAATTCAGATTTGATTTTAAAATACAAAAGCAATTTGAAATCACTTCTGCGAGAAGGTATATCAAATCCGCTTTTTATGGGGACGTGGTTTACAAACTTCGTAAGATTTTGTGTCATGCTAATTTTCCAATTGCATTTAGTAAATTAATTAAACGTTTTATGAAAAGAGGTTATGACCCACCTGTTTTGAGACACACCGCATGTTTGGTGTTCAACCCTTTTACAGTTGGACGCCGCGCTTTCCTCTTTGATTGTGTCTGACGGATCAGGTGGAGGACTCTATGATTAGTAGTTCATAAATCCCACCAGGACTGAGCTACTTTGATTTCCGTCTTCTAGCCTGTTTCGTCGGGCCCTTAAGGGTGTTTCCCTTGTTGCTTTGTCTTCTGCAAAGGCATTGAGTACATACAGGACTTCATTTTTTTATATTCTGTCTTCAAGGGCATCTTTGTGTTTTACATTACATATCTTCTGTTGCCTTTACGTATGTTAGGGTTTCACCTGGCGGGGATTACTTTTATTTACACTGTCTTGTGACTTTAGTACATGGTGAGGGTAAGAGTGAGGTTAGGTGCACCATAAACCGGTTTTAACTCCCCAGTGGTGGTTTTGCCACTGACCGTTCCAAGGTTGTGCCCCACTGCGTTCCTGTATTTGTTTTGTCCTTTTGTGTCCATTTTTGTGTGTGATGTGCGAGAGTTGTTCGTGTGTGTCTTTGGGGAGGCTGCGTTTTTTGAACGTGGCTTTTCCTGTTGGATATTTAATTATGGAATCCCGGTGCGACATGCTTTTTGCTATTTGCTTTTTGCGTTTTGCTATTTGCTTTTTGCGTTTTGCTCTTTGCTCTTTGCTCTTTGCTCTTTGCTTTTTGCGTTTTGCTATTTGCTTTTTGCGTTTTGCTCTTTGCTTTTTGCGTGTTGCTATTTGCGTTCTGCTTTTTCGTCAGTTTCTTCTGAATTTGGTGCCATATGTCACAATGCAAACGGTAAAAGATGTTGGAGATTGGCTTGATGCCAATGGATTGGGGGGCTATAGGGATAAAATTTCCAGCCCTAACTTTAGCTGGGTATGTGAATATTGTAATTAAATTACAATGATTCCGAGTCACGGTTCAGACTTAATAGCTAATGTGGAGATGAGTTGTAAAAGCAGTCCAGTTAACTCTGACAGGAGAGCAGTGCTGGCAGCAAGGGGACCCGGTTTCACATTTTTCTCACTATATGATTTTGTGACATTTGATGTCTGCACTTTCATACATATCAAATGTGTGTATATGTATCTGCACACAAATGACCAGTAGGGAATGCAATCCTGAGGTTATTATGGCAGTTTACTAAATCTTGCAATTGTCAACAAGTAACATACTTTATACTACAATATAATGCAGTGGTTTTAAAGTGGACATCAGTCTAACCTTACTTCTGTATTCAATTTGATAAAATTTGAACAAGGAGGTATAACTTGTGATCAAAGTATACATGTATTAGTTAATGTTTATAAATAATAGCTACTGCTGAGTTTTTAATTATCCTTTGCCATTTTTTTATTCATTTTTTATGCATTTTATGATTTACATACTACTTTGCTGTATCAGTATATTTACATAAGATGTAAACAATATTATAGTCTTTTGTTTTAGTTTTAATTTATAGAAAATGTATCTTTTTCTGAAGGATTACATACATATGTAATATTTAATATTTAGATAAATGTCTCTGTTGCTAAGGGATCACTTCTTGTAGTGTAAAGAAACACACTTACTCTTGTAAGAATTCTAGGTGCAAGTCCTAGCAAGAAGCCCTTTGCATATTGACAGATCTTTATATGCACATAAACTGCTAAGCAGTTATCTAGCCTGACTAAAATGTGCAGTTTTAATTTTTTAAGCAAAATGAGTATTTATTCATATAAATGAACATTTCAGTTTCCTACTAAATTTTCAGTTTTTATCCTTGACAAGATATTAAATAGAAATAAATTTAGGCGTATAAAAATTGTTTGTTACTAGTATCCCGACCTACCCTAAATTTTTGGCCCGACCCTAAATGTTTTTATGACCTTTGAGAATATTTTTTTCATTTTTTTAAGAAAAATTTGCAAAACTGCACTTTTTATGCTTTAAACATGGTCAGTGATGTTAGAAATCAACTAACTAATGTTCTAAAGGCATAACTGCCTTATTTGTATTCATTTTTTGACACAAAAATAATTTCTGAAAAATCACCCCCCTCCTCAAAAAAAAAATGTTCCGACCTACCTACCCTAATTTTTTTAGCATGTTACCGGAAACAAAGAATTTTTTAGGCCTTACTGATTGAATTAATACTGAAAGTGCAGAAGGACCCATTACATATGCAGAAAAATGGCTAAAAAACACTGCAAAGTCATAAATACTTGTGTCAGACTAATTTCATGGATTTCATAGTTTTGTAATTAATCATTTTTATCTTCCATAAAGTTAATTTATATCCATGGTTTCTGGTCCCCCTTAATACAATGACACAAAAGTTCAAAGTATTAAGTATTATCTGATCAAGTCAGGGGTGTCATTGGATGCCATCCAACTCATTGTTGCCAGATTTTGGATATATACAGTGTGTCATCAGAAAAAATGTCAAAGTTTAAAAATTTACCCTGGAACTCCCCATCTTATCATGAAAAATGAAGCATATACATGTTGTTATTATTTGAAGATATGGATTCTACTCCATAATCTTAAGTATGGTTCAAAAATATTCAAAAATTATACTTGTGAGATAACTGTCAGAAAAGTTTTATAATAGTGTTTTTTTGTAGCCTTACTTATTGAAGTAATATATAGAACAGAACAGAACAGAACAGAAATTTTATTTTAGACTTGAGCATTATGCTCCTCGTCCATAAAACATGATACAATCAAATATATATGTTATACCTCATGTTGTCATGTATTATGACTTGAGAGAAATGAATTAAATTGAAATTGAACAATCAACAGTTTATTCAAACAATCATTTTAGCACCTGTCGATAATCCCATTAATGTAGATGTGATTAGATTAGCACATTGTTAATTGATTGTTATTAAATGAAATAAACAAACTAGTACTGATTATCATACAGTTTTAAAATCATATCAAAGTAAATTTTCGAATAAGTATTACACAATATCTTTTTCAATATGATATCGAGGTTATTGACAAGCATTTGCAGACAGACAGACAGATACTTTATTCACCCAAGGTATATAATATACAACATGAGGATATGCAATATGTTTTTTTTAAACAATGTAGTGTTTGTTCCGGTAGCAGTCAACAGAATATAAAATATGAAGCTAATAAGTTAGCAGTATACACAAGTGCCAAGGGGGAACTCGTAGAATCGTATCTCATAACTCATTTACATAGGTGCAAATTACTTGTAATCATTCTATTCAAGATTATATCTGATCATATCTGGTTCTTTAACACACATATTTAATTATAAACACATGTATACAATACACTAATAAGCAAAGTAATATTACTATAATATGCAGTAAAACAGATTCTAGAAAATTCCTGTCTTTGGTGTTAGAATTAATTAAAATTCTGACTCCAATACCAATGAAAAAAATCAGGCTCCAAGTCAGATTTAAAATATATATATATATTTATATCACTCTGAATGACATATCCTTGGTTCAGAAACTGCATTTAGGTTTAATATTTTATAATTTATTTATATAATAAGGTTTTTGTATATCATAACATAACACTTTTTTTCTGAGCAGCATTTCTTTCATCATTTATATATTGGACACTGCTGAAGAAGAGTGCCAGATTAATTCTGTGTAGAGTATGTAAATTGTTACTTCAATATGTTATTCTGATAATTTGTTGAAATCCTCTTAGAATTCAGAATTAAGCAATCACAAATTGCAAAATTTTACGGGGGAGGACCCATACTCCCCCCATACAGAAATAATACAACACTATCTCAAAATTCTGGTGTGTTTAAGAATATGCTTCTTTAAACATTATCAATCAACTGTCATTAAAAAAATAAAAATACTTTTAAGCAGATGTTAATGTTTCTTTCGTTATGATCAATCATTTATCATATCAAAGTTTTTTGTAGCTAAAAAATGTCAGCCCAGAGATGTTTATATGCTGTTACGGACGCGACCATCAGAAAATAAAAACAGCGTCAGTTAAGTTATGGTACATACAGTAGCCAGAACTAAGTTTCTTGAATCTTGAACTCAGAAAAGTGTGACAAGAATCATTAACATTTATTTATTATTACCGTTATAAAGTTTGATTAATGCAACAATCAACAAGATTTTGAATAAAATAATTATAAGATATGAATAAAAGTTGTAAATTAATATATATAACCTTGGACTTTACACCTTTCTTTTGAGAGGAGTAAAGTCCTAGGGTGTATTGTCCAAGAAGTGTAAAGACCTACATTTGTTGTATTATGCAGTTGAACATCTACAAGGCATCCATCACTGCATATTATAGTCACTTTTTATTTGTTGACGCTGTAAAAAGATGCAAATGGATGTGCAAATCGCAAAAAGCATAAAGCAAGAAGCAAAGCGCAAAGAGCAAATCGCAAAAAGCAAAACGCAATAAGCATAACGCAAAGCGCAAAGAGCAAATCGCAAAAAGCAAAACGCAATAAGCATAACGCAAAGAGCAAAAAGCATGTCGCACCGGGATTCCATATCCCCCGCCGTGGCGGAGGGATTATAGGAATGGTCTGCGTCCGTCCTTCCGTCCGTAACAAAATCGTGTCCGGTCCATATCTCCTAGACCCCTTGAAGGATTTTCATAAAACTTAGGTCAAATGATCACCTCATCAAGACGATGTGCAGAACCCATGAGTCAGCCTTGTCGGTTCAAGGTCAAGGTCACAACTCAAGGTCAAAGGTTTGAGCCTGCCATTTTGTGTCCGCTCTATATCTTCTAAACCCCTTGAAGGAATTTTATAAAACTTGGGTCAAATGATCACCTCATCAAGACGATGTGCAAAACCCATGAGTCAGCCATGCCGGCTCAAGGTCAAGGTCACAACTCAAGGACAAAGGTTTGAGCCTTCCATTTGGTGTCCGCTCTATATCTCTTAAACCCCTTGAAGTAATTTTATAAAACTTGGGTCAAATGATCACCTCATCAAGACGATGTGCAGAACCCATGAGTCAGTCATGCCGGCTCAAGGTCAAGGTCACAACTTAGGGTCAAAGGTTCGAGCCTTCCATTTTGTGTCCGCTCTATATCTCCTTAACCCCTTGAAGGATTTTCATCAAACTTGGGTCAAACGATCACCTCATCAAGGCGATGTGCAGAACTTATGAGTCAGTCATGTCGGCTCAAGGTCAAGGTCACAAATGAAGGTCAAAAGTTTGAGCCTTCCATTTCATGTTCGCTCTATGTCTCCTTAACCCCTTGAAGAAATTTTATAAAACTTGGGTCAAATGATTACCTCATCAGAACGATATGCAGAAATTATGAGTCAACCATGCCAGCTCAAGGTCAAGGTCACAACTAACGGTCGAAGGTTTGAGCCTTCCATTTGGTGTCCACTCTGTATCTCCTAAACCCCTTGAAGGATTTTCATCAAACTTGGGTCAAATGATCACCTCATCAAGAACGCATGCGTCAGCCATGTCAACTCAAGGTCAAGGTCACAACTGAAGGTCAAAGGTTTCAGCTCTGTATCTCCTAAACCCCTTGAAGGATTTTCATGAAACTTGGGTCAAATGATCTCCTCATCAAGACGTTGTGCAGAATTCATGAGTCAGCCATGTCAGTTCAAGGTCAAGGTCACAGCTAAAATCAAAGGTTTACCCTTTCACTATCCATAGCAGTGGCGGGGGATTTAGCTGTCTTTCAGACTGCCTTTGTCTTCCTTGTTTTTGTAAAAAGATGGCTGTATAAAAGTCACATCGTACTTGGTTTCAGTGTTGTTATATTTCCTGGTCCTTTAGGATCATGGAGTCCATTCAACATATGCGTATTAGAATTCCGCTTAAGCCGGTGCTAGGGGGCGTTAGAGGTGTTGCACATTTCATTACCTCTCATGAATAGACTCAATTAAACCGATTCTGCTATTATTATTCTCGGTTGCATTCTTTGCTTTCAAAGATCTTTTTACAGATTTTATTAATGATTTTATTTGCTAAAGGAATTTGATACAGCAAGGTGGAAATAATTCAATTTAGATACTTAACTCCAGTACTGGTTATCTTTTAATCAGGTTTTTGGAAATGATTCCATGGATATCTACAGGCCCGGATCAAGGGCCAAGCCGAAGGGGCTCGTGCCCCCACCCTCCACCCCAGTTGGCTGAGAAGTGACCTATACTCACCAAAGATGCACCCTACTATTTTGGCAAAGAAAGTTAGACCCCAAAACGCACCAGATGACTCAATTTCATACCTAATTTTCAAAAGTTTCCAGGGGGGAGTTTGGATAGTCTCCTGACCACCCACCCGCAATAAAAAAAAATGAGGGGAGTACCCCAACCAAATAAATGCACCAGAGGCCACTAATATTTCGTTCCTGTATTTCAAAAATTTCCAAGGGAACCCGCTGACCCCACTCCCTCCTCCTCAAACCAACCAAGCAGCTCTTAACTGGTGCTAGGCGCCTCCGGACCTGATCTAAGTTGGTAAATAGAAAAAAAACCTAAACCCAAAGCATTCTGTACTGGTCTGTATTAGATCTATTGGTAGTTTTGTGACATCTGTGTGCTGTAACCTGGGTTACAGGTAATTGTCAAATGATAAAAGGTGATAGTTTACAGAGAAATGCAAAACAATAATGCTGACACAATATATTAATTACGAACTTTTAAAGTAACATCGACCTAACGGAAAATCAATTTTATTACTATTTGTCTATGGGGGTGGGAGGGGGGGGGGGGGACGCTAAAATACGTTAAAAATACGGACACATGGGTAAATACGGACAATACGTTCATTTTCGGTTGTAATACGAGTGTAATTGTAATACGAGAGTAATTACTCCAGCGTGTACCAGCTGCTGTGCAATAAATCTTTGGGTTTAATGCAGACTATTATAGGCTAAGGGCGCTTTTGTTTGCAAAAAAACCGGTTTGGGTTTTAGGTTTTGGTTTGTATAAAAAATAATGATAAACTTAAACTGGTTTCTGTTAAAATGAGTTCTTGAACAAACAGGCGGTTTATATGAACAAAATGACGAATCTAGAAAAACTGCTGATTACATTTATTCTAAATGGAGATAAATGACAGATTTTGTATCTAAGAGCCAAACATATTAAATAACATGTACTACTATTACTACTCCTCATGAGCCGACACTATTTAACATGTGTATATAGCAAGGATAATTATGGCATAGACAGTTGAGTAACTGCCTATTGCACTCAACAACATAAACCATTAGACCAATTTAGTGAATACAAATGTTTGTTTTTGTTAAGTTTAATGTCAGACTGACATAATTATAGGTCATATATCAACTTTCAATGCATTATTTAAGGCATGGGCGGGCAGCTAGTTTAAACCACTGTCCTTTAAGTCAACTGAATTACGTAAAAATCCACGCATAAAAGAATTCTACACCCTGAGCAAGGTTTCGAACACACAGCAGTGCAGGACAAATAATTTAAAATCAACTACCCTAACCATCCGACCACAAAGACTAAGACTGAGATGCAATCATTTAACTGTATCCACTATCCAGCAGACTTTTTTATTTCAATTTGCTGAAAATTAGAGATTAAGTGTTTTGTAACAGGGATAGCTCCTAAATTGAAATCATTGCTGTTTCCTTGTTTTAGACATACTTAACAAAGTTTGACAGTTGTGATGAAGTTAATGTGCAAAAATAGATGATGTTATACTACTCAAGATAAAAGCAAAGCACATATACTCCGACTCTGGTGCTGGACTGATTTAAGTAACCAGTTGTATTTTAGGCCAGCGAGTGTATCTTACCTCACAAAAACTTGTTTAAATAAATATTAATTAAGATTCTTCAAAAAATGGTTGACATATTTAACCTCTGACATTTTTTCTGATGACACACTGTACATCCAAAATCTGGCAACAATGAGTTGGATGGCATCCAATGACACCCCTGACTTGATCAGATAATACTTAATACTTTGAACTTTTATGTCACTGTATTAAGGGGAACCAGAAACCATGGATATACATTATTAAACATAATTGATACTTATGTATATAGTTAGATGTATTTCGGTGAATTGAAATTTCTCTACACTATACGCAGCCACAGGAAAACACTGCAGCAATTACGAGGCAGAGACTGAAGAACACATGAAGGCCGTCTCAATGATTGAAGACTCGGCAGAAGAAAGCTCCTCAGTCGTCTTTCTCACAGATGCACTGTCTGTCATGGAAGCTCTGATCAACAATAAAGCTCCGCAGCTAGCCAAGAGAATGCAGAGCCTGAGTACAACCCACAAAGTAGCACTTTAGTGGATTCCATCCCATTGTGGACTTGCAGGCAATGAAGAGGAAGACAAACTGGCTAAGCTAGGAGCTCAGTCAGAACAACCAACAAAACCTTTGAGTTACAAGGAGAAAGTCACCATCATCAAGGCACTAACGAGACAATGCATTATCAATTGAAACAAACTTGTGTAAACTTGTTTCCGAAGTAAGCGTTGTAATAAATTGTACAACATTTGACAACAAGGATCAGTTCTTTTTACAGACTTAATAGTCATTTTATTTTTGTTGTTGATAACTGCTTTGTCTATATTGAAATGGTTATTTCATGGGGACACGAATTTATGGAATTCAACTTTTGAAGATAAAAACGATGGCATTTTTCGGCTTGTTAGAAATTAATTACACAGCTATGAAATCCATGAAAATTAGTCCCTCACAAGTATTTATGACTTTGCAGTGTTTTTCGGCCATTTTTCTGCATAAGTTAACAGGTCCTAGAGCTGTCACTCAATTTATTTTCAATTAATATCTTGTCAGGGATAAAAAAAATGAAACTTTAGTTGGAAAATGAAATGTTCATTGATATGAATAGTTGTATGCATGAAAATAAAATAATCATTTTGCTCTGAAAATTTAAAACTGCATCTTTTAGTCAGGCTAGAGACCTGCTTTGCATATGTATTTATATACTAATCATGTTTATGTGCATATAAAGTTATGTCAATGTGCATAGGGCTTCTTGCTAGGACTTGAACCTAGAATTCTTACAAAAGTAAGTGTGTTTCTTTACACTACAAGAAGTGTTTTTATGGGACATCACACATTGGTAAACTCTTTAGAAAAAAATGAAAAATTTTAAGTTTTGTAAACTTTATGACTGTTTAGTATGGGTCAATACACAAGAAAAAATGAATTTTTTTAATGTTTTTATGGGACAACACACACTGGTAATCTCTTTAGAAAAAATGAAAATTTTAATTTTAAGTGTTTTTACGGGACATCATACATTGGTAAACTCTTTAGAAAAAATGAAAAATTTTAAATTTTGTAAACTTTATGACTATTTTGTATGGGGCAACACACAAAAAAATGAAAAATTTTAAGTTTTGCATCGGACAACGCACAAAAAATGAGAAAGTTTAAAAAAAAAAACGCGCGCGCACCCACCTGTCCAACCCCTGCCGCCACCTAGTTCAAACGGTTTGAGTTTATACTTAATCTTATTGTTTGGTGCAAAAGTATGAGAAAAACCTCTTAAGTTTTGTAAGGGGCAACACAACAAAATCTGAAAAACATTATGTTTTGTATGGGGCAACACACAAAAAAAAAATGAAAAAAATTAAGATATTTATGGGACAATACACACTGGAAACTGTTTAGTATTGTATGGGGGCAACACACAAGAAAAATGAATAATTTCAAAAAGCGCACGCGTGTTACGTGAAAAACGTTATGTTTTTATTCGACAACACACAAAAAAAAAATGAAAAACTTTATGTTTTGTATGGGGCAACTCACAGAAAATAAAGAAAAAGTTTAAGTTTTTTTATGGGGCAACACACACTGAAAAACTCTTTAGTGTTTTATGGGGCAACACACACGAAGAATGAATAATAAGTTTCAAAAAGCGCATGCGTGTAACGTGAAAAACTTTATGTTTATATTCGGCAACACACACAAAAAAATGAAAAACTTTATGTTTTGTATGGGGCAACACACACAAAATAAAGAAAAATTCTAAGTTCTTTTATGGGGTAACACACACTGAAAAACTCTTTAGTGTTTTATGGGGCAACACACAAGAAAAATAAAAACTGTTTGAAAAAAAAGCGCACGCGCGTACCATGAAAACCCGTCAGCACTTACGGCTGGATCATTTCACGCTCTGAGTAGTTTGTCCTGTAATTTTATATGACACATATACACTTGTTGTCCTCTGCCCTGCTGTTCTGTGATTGGTTGATCCCCTGCATGTTGGAGGAGGCATGCTGGAGGTAGTGCTGTGATTGGTTGATTTACGGCTGTTGTGTGGAGCTTGCTTAGGGAAGGGATACTGGTTGCTTGTCCTGAAATAGATATCAGATTCACGATACTGAATTTTTTGTACTACTAAACTGAAGGTAACAGGAAAGGCAGTCAGCTTTGTTACGACCGTTTCAAGTAAAATATTGGTTTCAGGACGCAAAATTATGTGGTAAAAATTTAAGCCTGAATTGCACACCTAGTGAGACCTCTTGCGTATGGACGTAAACATACTTTTATTTATTTATTTATTTATTGACATGTAGGATCAATAGCAAAAAACATAACACAAGGCAATAAATATAATACCACAGCATTTAAAAACATTTTCTTTACATAGTTATAAAATCAAATCTATATTTAAGACTAGGGTTAGATGCATACTTTTACTAAAACTGAAAATTCTAAGCCAGGTGTTATATTTTAGAGACCGATAACCCATTATACTAAAAGCTTATCTCCAATGGGGTTCATGCTAATCTATTAAGAGATACAGTGTAAGAAAGGAAAACTAATATAAGAAATACCCAGATTTTGGTACAACAGGGGATTATTAAAAGTATGAATAACATATATTACATAAAATTTATCACAATTAATACGGCTTTTTTTATCAACTTATCACATTTGTGTTAAACTTATTTATCACAGATACACATATCACATATAGATCAGTAATATACAAAATCACTTTTACTTTCTGAAGTTTGCTTATCCAAAAGAAAAAGAAAAAAAAAACTAACCATTTGAAAATTTTAATATGCCTAACATGTTTTATGTTTTCAGGAAGAAAATTCCATTCCTTACATCCGGTATAGCAAAATGTCTGTTTACAAGTGTTATTATTAATACAAGGTAACATAAAATTCTTCTGAGTGGATCTGGAACTCTTAACAAAATTATTACTCAAGTATGATGGACAAGTGCCATAAAACACTCTATGCATATGATTATGTCGTAGCTACTTCACTCTATTTTCTACATTTAACATATGAGCCGTGCCATGAGAAAACCAACATAGTGGGTTTGCGACCAGCAAGGATCCAGACCAGCCTGCGCATCCGCGCAGTCTGGTCAGGATCCATGCTGTTCGCTAACGGTTTCTCTAACTGCAGTAGGCTTTAAAAGCGAACAGCATGGATCCTGACCAGACTGCGCGGATGCGCAGGCTGGTCTGGATCCATGCTGGTCGCAAAGCCACTATGTTGGTTTTCTCATGGCACGGCTCATATTTAGATGCACATAATCTAGTAACAGAATCCCTGGGAGAGTAACCCTTTATGAATCTAATAATTTTGTTTTGCATTACCTGTAATTTGTGTTTTAAACGTTTATTCAGACCTTCATACCAGGACGAACAGAATAATCAAAATGACATTGTAAAAGTGCAGAACATAAAAGTTTCCTTGCGTTAAAATCCAGACATCTGTTTTGTCTATATAAGAATTTAAGTTTTCAATTGACTTTAGTTATAATATTGTTTACAACTGAGTCACCTAGTAAAAATGGTATATTGATAAACCAAGGTATTTTACCTGACTAGAACTATTTATACTATATCCATTGCAATTTACAGAGGCTGATCCAAGCTTACTTAGCTTGCGCTTTGGGCCAAAGAGAATTTTTTCTGTTTTACCTAGGTGAAGGGATAACTTATTGTCTATTAATCAGTCTGAGCAACTTTCCAGTACTTGACCAAAGTTGACAGAAATAAAATCTGGATTTTTATGACTAAACAAAATTGTGCTGTCATCAGCATATAAAATAAGTCTGCATTCTTTATGCTAGTAATCATGTCATTAACATAACACAGGAACAGGAGGGGCCCTAACATGCTGCCTTGAGGCACATCACAGGTAATCGGATAAGCATTTGCCATTGACTTTCCTAGACTAACGACCTGACTTCTACCTGATAGATAGGATTCAAACCATGGAATTGACCTGACGCCCATCAGTTTTAATTTTTTAAAAAGGATATCATGATTTATTGTATCGAAAGCTTTCTGAAGGTCTAACATTATCATACATGTATAATAATTTTTTGAGGTATTCCACTTAATAGTATCTAACAGATGAAACATATTGTACATTTTATAGCATGTGACAGTGGCAGCATAAGTGTCTCAAAACAATTAAGTTTTTTATCAATTTTGAGCTAAATCTAGACAGATGCATGACCGTTTCCGTTTTTGACTGACTTCCGATACATTAGGTAAGTTTTAGACTCAACCGTCTCTGAGGAGCTAGAAGATTCAATTCGAGCATTTATTTATTTTATGTAACAATTACTCATTCGCGAAAGTCTTTTAGTTTAGAAAGCATCATAAATAACTAATTGAATATAGACGGCTTTAAAATACATCTATCTGTTTTAAAATACATCTATCTGTTTTATCTAGAAAACGTACCCGGGCCAAACACGAAACTACGTATACCTATTCCCTAACTCCAAGAAGGGACCAAACTACCCACTGCGATTACTTCCCCTTACCGCAATCATGAGTTGTTTCAGATTTGTTTACTTTTTGAATTGCATTATTCGCATCTACATAGTAATATTCGTGCACATAATTGTTCAAAAAACACAAAGAAGTGATGTTTGTAAACAATATCTATTGGGCGTTTGATAAATGCAACAGGTTGCCGGAATTTGTTTCTTTGGCGTCTCCGCCATTCTACAGTGTAATGTGACTTCCTCATCGTCACGTAGCATATGCAGCGGAACGCGCTGTAATGGATCATGTACAGCCCACGTCAGATCAACACACTGAACGATTTTTGTTGGGTTTAACGTCACACATGTTCATGGTTAATTTCTAGGTCGTGGTGTAAGAAGATTCCAGATGCCCCTCTGGACTTTATTGCAGTCACGAGCGAAAGCAATCTGCATAAGGCTGCCAGCAAGATGGATGGCTTTTTCACTTTAATCACATTTTATTTATTTCTCCATATGGCAATACAACTTATAAGGCGTGAATGCAAAGGTGAACAAAATTTTAGTTAAACAAGAGCTGTCCGTAAGACATCGCGCTCGAGGTTTCTCAGTGCTTGGCTCTGAATTAAAGCTTTGCCAGTAAAAAAGTCCAAGTTAAAAAGGGACATAACTCTGTCAAAAATTTAAGTCAGAGTAATGGGGATTGTTTCTCCTGGTGTAGACTTTGGTAGTAAATAACTATTTTAAGTTTCAAGTTAATAGCTTTGATAGTAACAGTGATATTTGACTTTAGTAAAAAATTTGAGAAAAAAATCTACGTTAAAAAAGGGGCATAATTCTGTCAAAATTCAAATCAGAGTTATGGGGTTTCTTTCTCCTGGTGTAGACTATGATGGTAAATAAGTATTCTAAGTTTCAAGCCAATAGCTTTGATAGTAACAGTGATATTTGACTATCAAAAATTTTAACAAAAAAAAACTAAGTTAAAAAGGGGCATAATTCTGTCAAAATTCAAATCAGAGTTATGGGGTTTCTTTCTCCAGGTGTAGACTATGATGGTAAATAAGTATTCTAAGTTTCAAGCCAATAGCTTTGATAGTAACCGTGATATTTGACTTCATCAAAAAATTTAACAAAAAAAATCTAAGTTAAAAAGGGGCATAATTCTGTCAAAATTCAACCAGAGTTATGGGAAATGTTTCTCCTGGTGTAGACTTTGATAGTAAATAACTATTTCAAGTTTCAAGTCAATAGCTCTGATAGTAACAGAGATATTTGACTTTATCAAAAACTTTAACCAAACATTCTAAGTTAAAAAGGGGCATAAATCTGTCAAAATTCAAACCAGCATTATGGCGATTGTTTCTCCCGGTGTAGACTTTGATAGTAATTAAGTATTTTAAGTTTCAAGTCAATAGCTTTGATAGTAACAGAGATATTTGGCTTTATAAAAAAAAACATTAACCAACGGCGACGCCGACGCCGAAACCTGGGCGAGTGCAATAGCTCTACTTTTTCTTCGAAAAGCCGAGCTAAAAATGTAAGGGTATAAAAATTATATACAAAAGCAACTTAAAGGATCGGGCTGCAAGTTTTAACATTAGATGGTTGGCCCTTAGCAATTAAGATTATATTAGGCCTAACAAAACGAAAAGTATATAATTTGTATTTGTATCATTCAGATAACTGATAATGAGAAATATAACGATGAAGTTAAAGATAAATACTAGGAAAAATATTGGGGAAAGGGAAGAATGAAAACAGCCCTGTGTTGATACAAATGTTACAAAAAACAACAACAACAAAAAAAAGAGCTGTCCGTGAGACAGCCAGTGCTCTACTATTCGAATCGTTGTCCCAGAAACAGGAATATTACCCTAAATGTTAAAAAACTAGCTTCAATCCAGTATCTGCATTAGTATTGCAGATGGTAACTTGTATGCAAAACTTTGACCAGAAGTTTTAAATTCAAAAGGGGGCATTATATGGCCAAAATGTACGTCAGAGTTATAGAACTTAATGCAATCAACTAGTTTTATAACCCCGAAGACACGTGAAGTTTCGATTTAATATCTGCATTTGTTTTGAAGATAGTAACTTGCACACAAAACTTTATTTTGATTATCCAAGAATTTTCAAAGTTCAAAAGGGGGCATAATTTGCCCAAAATACATGTCAAAGTTATGGGACTTCACCCAGTGATGTTGGTAATTGATCTACAAAAGGAAAAAAATAAGTTTCAAATCTATTTGTCTTTAAGTAATACCTATATATATATACTTGCACGCAAAACTTTAACCAGCATTTTGTAAGTCGAAAAGAGGGTATAATTTGGCCTAATGCATGTCAGAGTTACGGGCCTTGATCATGTTGATGATATCAACTAGTTTTATAACCCCGAAGACACTATTCCTCGAACAGTCGAGCTAAAAAGCTATCCATGTTACTTCCCTAGCATGAAATGCTTTGCAAATTTGATTATACATGTTTAAAGTAACTCCAGGCCCCGCTTTCACTAACGTTCTCAAAGTGAGAAAATTCTCAGCTCAAGATTTTCTCAGAACTGTCTGAGAATTGTCTCAGCTAAGAATTTTCTTAAGTTGGCTTTCACTAAACTTGTTCTCTAGTCTTGAGATTTTTCTCAGCTGAGCCGTAATTTTTTAAGACATAAGCGGCCAAACAGCCGAGGAGCCGCGTGAACTTTCCAACGAACACGAGTGTATGGTTGGGGGCAGTGGATGCTGCTGCTGCTGCTGCTGCTACTGCAAATGCTACTGCTACTACTACTACTGCTGCTTCTACTGCTGCTGCTGCTGCTACTACTACTACTGCTGCTGCTGCTGCTGCTACTACTGCTTCTGCTATTACTACGACTGCTACTACTGGTACTACTCTGCTGCTGCTGCTGCTACTACTACTACCGCTACTGCTACTACTATTGCTACTACTGCTGCTTCTGCTGCTGCTGCTTCTACTGCTACTACTACTACTGGTACTTCTCTTCTTCTGCTGCTGCTGCTGCTATTACTACTGCTAGTACTGCTGCTGCTGCCACTGCTACTACTGGTACTACTACTGCTACTACTGGTATTACTCTGCTGCTGCTACTGCTACTACTCTGCTACTGTTGCTGCTGTTACTACTGCTACTGCTACTACTACTGCTATTGCTACCACTGCTACTACTCTGCTACTACTGCTGCTTCTACTGCTGCTGCTACTGCTACTGCTAATACCGCTACTGCTACTGCTACTGCTACTGCTACTGCTACTACTACTACTACTACTACTACTACTACTACTATTTCTACTACTACTGCTGCTACTGTTATTGCTACTGCTTCTGCTACTGCAACACTGCTACTGCTACTGCTAATACCGCTACTGCTACTGCTACTGCTACTACTGCTACTACTACTACTACTACTACTATTTCTACTACTACTGCTGCTACTGTTATTGCTACTGCTTCTGCTACTGCAACACTGCTACTGCTACTGCTACTACTACTACTGCTTCTACTGCTGCTGCTGCTGCCGCTGCCGCTGCTGCTGCTACTGCTACTGCTACTGATACTACTGCTACTACTATGACAGCTACTACTGGTACTATTCTGCTGCTACTGCTCCTGCTATTACTATTGCTAGTACTGCTGCTGCAGCCACTGCTACTACTGGTACTACTCTGCTGCTGCTGCTGCTGCTGCTACTGCTACTGCTACTGCTACTGCTACTGCTACTGCTACTGCTACTGCTACTACTACTGCTACTGCTACCGCTTCTACTACTACTACTACTACTGCTGCTGCTGCTGCTATTACTACTACTGCTACTACTTCTGCTACTGCTGCTACTACTACTATATACAAAATGGTTAATGTCAAATGCTAATTTTTATACAAACTAATTCTTATAGTCAAATGATAAATGGTAATTCTCAAATTATTGGGCTTTATGCATATATATGTATGATCAGTTGGTTTTTTGTTGTTGTTTTTTTCAACTAATGAATGTCACTTTACTCCTTTGAAAAAATCTACCTGACTGATTTGAAGCAATAATATGTTGCACCTTTTATGGGGACATCATCATCACCATGGAACTTTTTGCTGTAAAATGCTTACTAAACTAAATGCTTACTAAACTATCACATAGAGAGATGAACAATGAGTATAAAAAGAATGCATTCATCCACTGATATTTTCAGATATTTACTCAGCAATAAGCATTTAGCGTTGATTGTTTCAACAATCAGCATTTACCATTAACAATTACCGTTTGACAGCCAATATATTATTCAAGCATTTGGTAAAAAGCATTTTTCATTAACGATTTGCTAATTAGAAAGGCGCATCGGCCTTCCACACAGACACATGTATACAGCATTTGGTACGTTGCATTTAATATGAAACGCCAGTGTACCATGGTAATGGCCATTTGATAAATGCTTGAAATAAATAGAGAATAACAGGCTACTGTCTTTTGATATCAATGTTATCAGGTCGAGGCTGATATGGGCTTTGCGATAATCAGTGTTATTGTCTGTGTGATAAAATTAGAGACAACCATATTCAAGGAAATTTGTTGAGATTACAGAACCTATTTAGAAAAAAAAAGAGTTGTGCAACATTGAAACTGGACTCTGTAATAACATTCAGTCTTGAAGGAAACTGATGTAAAAACTAGTCAGTCCATATGGGAGGAGCTTAATTTTGATATCAGGTCAATGACCTGATAACAAAATAAAATATCAGGCAAGTGATATCAGGCACTTTGCATAGTAGTTGCATGATAAATTGAATAATCAATGATAAATTCAACTACTTAATCCGAAATGGCATTTTTTAATGCTAAATGCTAAATACTTTATGCTCAATATTACATACATGTATTGCATTTATTATTACATATTTGTCATTTTTTTTTTGCATTACGTAATTAGAATATTATAGCATAAAAATATTGCTTTATAGCATTTGGCAATTAGCATGGTGCATCGGCCTTTCATTGTAATATATGTCACTCGTTTTCGAAATATTCTTCATAAGGTATTTGGCAACTGACAATTAGCATGGCGCACGGTACTTCCATTGCAAGATAAGCAGCACTACCGTTGATAGTTCAGATGCTATTATTGGATAGGTTGAACAAATGTAGGAAACCCGTAAGATTCAATGAGGCATGAGCTGATTGGATGAAACGGTAATAATTAAGATAGAGTCAGATTCAAGAAATACAATAGGGTTATCATAACAGTAGCTTGATCTGGGATGCAGTATTCGGCTCGAGTGGATTTTGCCAGATCGGATCTCACGAGGCGCGCAAGCGCCGAGTGTGATCCGACCTTGCAAAATCCACGAGAGCCGAATACAAAGTCCCAGATCTAGCTACTGTTATAATGACCCTTTTATTATATACCTTTACCATTTTGATTCTTGTTTTGTTCTTGAACGAAATCTTCAATGTTTATCGATATTAAATGGAACATAGTGAAGTTTTTATGTGCGCTTTTTATAGAAATGTGTCGGGTAATGCATATTAATGAAAATAGTCCGGCAGCATACAATACGGAAGGTACAATACGGAATTTAAAAGGTACAATACGGAATTTTTGTCTGTCTGTTCATACTTAATTGTGAAATACAAGCAAATTTTTTACAGAATTTATATAGGTATATAATAAAATGTTTTATGTGAAACTTAGAATACCAGTATTTTACAAACGTTTGACTGAATGCCTGACTTTTCAATTTGGCCTTTGCTAGACGTCTAGTAATAACACGGTAAAACGGGGTAGGGGTAAGGAAATGGGTGAATGATGATACGGGAATCTAAGACACAAATAGTAAAAAAAAAAATAAGGGCGGGGGGCGGGGGCGGGGAGGTTGGGCAGTAAATGTGTAGGGATGGAAAGGGAGAGTTAGGGAATATTGTCAGTAGTGATGATGACGATGATGATGAGTTACTATGACCTTCATTGTAAAATTCAAACAAAGAAATAGAACCCATGATCAATAAATAGGTATTAATTAGTTTTCTACTACTGCATGGTACAAAACACAGGTACGATGTTAGGTTAATTGACTGCGGGCATATAATTGATGAAACGAACAGGCTGAATTCCCCCTTGTGCACGCCTTTGTATGAACAAGCATTATCAAAGTCGGTGGAATTTCGTATTACTCGCATGTCCATCAATTTATGACTGGTTGTCTTTCAACATATCAGGGTGAGATCCTTCGGTGGCAAGGCCGTTTCATGTCGCATTTATCAAACATTTCGCTATTTACAAAAATATATCTTGTTGCAGCCTTTACTTAAACGAATCAGACTGGACTGGGCTGGGCTAGTAAAGCCTTCATTTTTTACAGGTCAATTGCCTTTTTTAAATGTATCGTGTATGAAAGTTATCGGCGACTATGTTATAATTTTTAAATTGAATTATTTCGAGCAATCGAAATAAGATTTCGTGTGATCGAAAGAAGACATCGTCAATTCGATAAAGGATCCCATGCGTTCGAGATAAGATATTGGTGCTCGAGATAAAATGTCGTAGTGTAGCTTAGACCTATAATAATTCTAAGTACCGCGGCGAGTACCGCGTCCAGGCCCAAACCTTTAAATATCAAATCAATTACATTGAAAAACTAACATGCATGGCATACACGTACACACTTAATCTTATCTCAGGTTGTTACGGCCCCTGAACATATCTTAGTTATTTCTTTCGTTATTTGCTGTGTGGTGTTGCTACAAATAACGATGGGCAAGTTCTTGCGACATATGTAAAGTTAAAGGTGCGACATACAGCGGCAGGTGATTTTGTGACATTTAACAGTGCTGCGACATTAAGCGGTGTTGCGACATTTGACAAGGGATATTCGTATGTTATCGACGGAATTCTAGTTTTGTTTATGCCGCAGCTCCTACAAAAACAACGCAGTAACCCTCTTTAAAAGAACACGCGATAATGGATAATGTCACGATGTTTCAAGGGTAACTTAATTTTCTAACCGGTCTGTCATTCTCTATCAAATGCCTTACATTGAGCATGACCGTCAGGTACGGGTTTCAAGCCCGACATTCATTTTTTTGCTATGAAAAATTAAATTTCAACAGCCGAGCCTGGCATTCCAGCTCTATAATCATTTTGTTCAGTCAAATATAAAAACTGATGCTAGTGGTCGTGCTCGGTTTTCGTTTTTCAATGCTGAGTTCTAATCCTAGAGCCTCACACATTACTCAAAAAATGTGGTTACGGACTATTCTATATTTAAAGTTGCTTTTTAGAAATCAGTCTCAATATCTTAAATCATATAAATGAATTACTAGTAACAACTACATGGCCATGTTGCAACAAGACCAGGGAGCTATATGCGGAACATTTTTCATATCACTCTCTCAAGAATGCAATATCTACATAATGTCATATTACTAATGACAAAATTTTCACGACAAAAAATTAAAACCTATGACAAAAATAACATAGATAAATTCAAATTGATAATTTTTATTTCCGTTAATTTTGCATTTATGAAATCATCAGTTTTTTCTTGTGGTAATTCATTCAACCAAGAAAGTTATTTGCCAAAGAAATATTGTTAATTGAACCATGAAACATATAGTAGTCGCAACTTGACCGCGATGGTTGACCTTAAGCTGATTATTCATGTTGATTATTTCATTGTAGAAATAAAGGATAAATAGGGTAGCCATATATATTTTTATGGAATTAGTTAGTACACAGTGCAGTATCAAAGTATGTATACTTACTTTTGATCAGTTAAAACTTTTCAATACAATAATTTATAATTACATAAATTGACATTCCACTTTCTCATGCAGCTCGTGTTTTACGTACACCCCTTTTCAATAATATGTTGTGCCTCATTAAGCATTATAATATAAAGGTCAACCATCGGGGTCAAGTTGCGTCCACTACATATCTAGCACTGTTACGTTATACTTTTGTAATTACATTGTAATGGAAGTGTTTAGCAAAAGTATGTGGTGCAATGTAACTTTCTGTTTGTCCAGTTCCGAATTTGACAAATCTGGCCTCGATATTCAATGGAAACTGAGGAATATCAAATGAATTGTTTGCCTGACACCTCCTATTTATGTCTTGCGTTGCTTTTGATATGTTTCATTAAAATCCAGATCAGTTAAAATTTTCGAAACTTTTGAGTTGATAATAAATTTTGTTTTTGGATATCTTAGTTTACTAGCATAATGTATAAGAATATTGTTACTGCAATGTGTGTTGTTTTACAACAAATTCTCTGTAAGCACATCAACATATTACGTTTTATCAATGAATAACAAATATAAAACCAGATTTCAAATTGACAAAAATGATGAAATGAAGCTTTTTTCTTCATTTAAATTTCACAAAGAATGAAATGTGAGTATTACCACTATTTTTCTAGGACAATTTGTTTAAAAGATATTAAAGAAGTAAATAATGCCTTTTTTTTCTTTTCAGTGTATTATAACAAACGTTATGCTATTATTATTTATATTTTTATTGTATATCACGCCATTTATTTGATCTTGCTTATGTAACACTTTTCCTTTTTTGCAACCAATAATAATAATAATCTTTTAGTGATTGTTGCAGTGATTCAGGTATATGGCTATATATACATTCTCAACAGATACTGGCTTAACAGTTATTTTGCCTATCCAATTCTAGGACAAGTGTCTACAGCCGGAGAATCAGTTTTGATTTTGAAATTTCAGGCTTGTTGTCTTGTTAGTATGATGTCCCATTAAGAATCAGTTAATGTGTATTTATGGCATTGGCCATCTGATAAGCTCGGAACCTGGTACATAGATAGATAGATAGATAGATAGATAGTTTATTAACAAAAGGTTACAAACCCATGAGTTCACATATAACATATAATCATATAACATTTAAATAGTAATGTCAATGGCGGTGTGAAAATTAGTGATTTTACAAATACACATAAGATCAGATGTATACCTATGCAATTTGACATATCTTTAAGCAATTGTCTTGGTCATAAACAGTTCTGTCAATTAACACCAATTCCTGGACATATTAACTACATACTAAACTCGTTATAATTAAGTTGGAATCTACTACTTAAACCTGTAATTATCTAGATATACTATCATTTGTCTTGATCATAAACATTTCTGTCAGTTAACACAAATCTCTTGAACATATTAACTACATACTAAACTCGTTATAATTAAATGAGAACCTACATAAACATGTAATTATCTGCATATAATATCAGAGAGGAGAAAAGTGTGTTAGGGTAATAGATAGTTTTACGAATTTCAAAAGCCCTGTATACAAAAGTGGACAATTTTTTCAGGGTAGAAATGTTTTCAGTTGATAACAGTTCTGTAAATTTAGGTATGTTTGGGTTTTTCCAGTAATATTTATGTATATACTTCGCTCTGAGGTCTTTATATAGTTTACATTCTAGTAAAAAGTGAAATTCGTCCTCTAGGTTATTACATATCACACATTTCCTTTCATTTCTTTCGATTTTGTTCGGCTTGTGCCATCTGCCTGTTTCTATCAATAATTTATGTGCTGACAATCTCAGTCGTGTTAATGCTATTCTAAATTTCATTACATAAACATTATCTAAGTAAGACTTAAAACGAAGGTTGAAAACAGTTTGTAAGAAGAAGCCCTTGAAGAATTCTCTAAAGATTCATTCCAATGTTGCATGAAATTGTCTCTTATTCTTTGTTTGAAGATAAATAAGAATAAAGTTTCATTTCCTACTCGTTGATTTAACCAAACATAGTGAAATCCCAATTGTTCTAATAATGATTTGACTGATTTTGCCCAACAATTATTATTTGGTTTAAGCTCCAACTGATGTATCATCATGTCATAAACTTTTCTAATATATCGGTTTCTTTCTAATTTCAATATTTTAAACCAAAATTTTATTATCTGATACAGTCTATTATTTATTAAAGGTTCTCGTCCTAACTCTCCATATATAAACGAATTTTGTGTTTGTAACCGTACGCCTAATAAATTTTTGCAAAACTGCAAATGAATATTTTCTAACTTCTTTGATTCTTTAAAGCCCCATACCTCACAACCATAGTTTAAAATTGGTATAATTAGCTTATCGAAAGATCTAGTGTGTGTGTTACTGAAAAATTGTTGAAATTTTGTATATACATTTTAAGTTTGAAAATTGCCTTTAGTGCCTGACCTGCTAGAGCTTCATAAGTTTTTGAAAATGACCCGCCTGTGGTAAAAACTATCCTAAATATGTGAATTTACTAACTATTTCAATTTCTGCATCTCCATATACAAATCTAAGATTTCTTCTATTTCTTCCCCTTTTCTAAAAACCATTACTTTTGTTTTATTTGCATTTACGGTAAGTTTCCATTTGTCGCAATTATCCTTTAATACCTCTAGCCCATATTGAAGTTCCTCTGCTGTTTCGGAAATAATAGCGATATCATCGGCGTACAATAGTAAAAATAGTTTGAGCATTCCTAAATCGATGCATGAAAACCTTTGAGCATAAAAGTATCTTCTAGATCGTTTATGTACATAGAAAAAAGAAAAGGCGACAGACAGTCCCCTTGACGAACCCCTAGCATACAAATAAAGCTTTCGCTCAGCGATTTTGTACCTTAATTCTTGACTTAACGGCTGAATACATAGATTTTAGAACTGACATTATTTTCCCTCTTACGCCTATTTGGATTAGTTTCAGCCAAAGATTATCCCTCACAATAAAATCGAAAGCCTTCGTGTAATCTACAAAGCAGACAAACAAATGTTTATTTTCGTTAAGTATGTGATTTATTACACTTTGCAGGACAAAATGTTGTCAACTGTTCCCATTTGCGATCTAAACCCTGCTTGCGCTTCAATATATACGTGATAGTATTCAGCCCATTTATTTAGTCGTGTATTCAAGATCCTGGTAAAAAGTTTTCCTAGTGTGCTTAACAATGTGACCCCCCTATAATTTTCTGGTGAGGCTGGATCTCCTTTTTTAAATATAGGTATTATAAAACCTTCTGCCCATGTATATGGAAAGTACCCTTCATTCAATAGCTTATTAAAAGTTTATGCAGATACGGTAGTAAAGATGTTGTACCATATTTGAAAAACTCATTTATAAAAAAATCTGGCCCTCCGGATTTCCGTTACTCAGCTCTGTACACGCGCGTAAAATTTCGCTTTCGCTTATTTCTAGATCTAGTTCCTCAAACATACTTTGAAATTCCCCTTTTACAAACCGCTCGTTAAAATAAATTGCATCTTCATCTGGTTGAAAAAATACTGAATCCGGATTGTTAATGGCTTTAAAATACTGGGCAAAAGTTTTATTCGATACGTTCTGTTTGTTATCACGTACACTTGTATTTTTTAACAATTTCCAGTATTCTTTTGCGTTTTTGTACCGTAAGTCTTCTAACTTTTTAGTTTGCTTACCATCATAATCTGTTTTCTTTTTTCTCAATATTGTTTTATATTCAGTTCTAGACTGGACCATATTTTTTCTGTTTTCGGAGCTTTTATCTTCTCTGTATATATTCAAATTTGTATAAAAATCTTTCTGCTTTGTTTTGCATTCAGTATCATACCAAGGCTTTTTATTTTTTTCAGGCTTTGAGAAATGAGTATTTCTTTTGAAAAGTGGGTCACAGACGCCTGTCAAAAAGTCGTTAAATTGTTGTAAATTTTCCTCAATGCCCTGTTCATCTGTAATAGATTCTAGCTCTAAAATTAAAGGTTCTAGTTTTATATATGCATTTGTATTTAACGACTCTAAAAATGCTTGTTTTTTGTCTTGGTTCCAGATATATTTATAATTTACATATTCCATATTCTCATCGGCCATATTTTCATCATTGTTTTGCTTACCTACGTTATTACCTTGAATAGAAAAAAATATTGTGCAATGATCTGACAAAATATTTGGGTCCTCAACATCGAAAGAAGCATTAATGTTTAAAAGCAATTAATTAAGCCTCATTTATAAGCGAATATTTAATCGATTGATCATTTACACCGTTTTGTGTAGGCGTATCAAAAGTACACCATTTACTATATCCCTCACACGATCAAGGAAACTTGAAAGCGACATTTTATGGTAACTGTTTTCAAGATTTCAAAATTTTATTTCAGCTGACCTATGGTGGCCTCTGGATATAGACGATTATGTACGAGAAAATGTAACACCTGATTTCATTTGTCAGTGGATTTGGTGCATTCTGGTATTTATTTTGTTTGATCCGAGGGTCATACTAATTCTATTGTCTTAAAGCTAAATTAGATGTCTTTAAGTTAATTCAATTAAGTACGACCCAGGGTCATACTAATTTGAATATGTCTGACCCTGGGTCGTACTAAAGATGGCGGCTGTAACTGAAGGTCATACTAAATCGGAATTGTCTTAAAGCTTATTAGAATATATCCGACCCAGGATCATACTAATTGGAATTTGTCCGACCCAGGGTCCTACTTAAGATGGCTGCTGTAATTGAGGGTCATACTAATTCGGAATTGTCTTAAAGCTAATTGGAATATGTCCGACCCAGGGTCATACTAATTGTAAATATGTCCGGTCAGGGTCTTACTCATTGGAATATGTCCGACCCAGGGTCGTACTAAAGATGGCTGCTGTAATTGAGGGTCATACTAATTCGGAATTGTCTTAAAGCTAATTTGAATACGTCCGACCTAGGGTCATACTAATTGGAATATGTTCGACCCAGGGTCGTACTTATTTGAATTGTCTTAAAGTTAGATAGATTTGTCTTAATTCAGGGTCGTACTAATTCGATTTAGTATCATACAAATTGAAATTGTCAGACCCTGGGTCGTACTAAATGAAAGAGTTCTAAGCTAATTCTCAACCAGGGTCATACTAATTGGAATATGTCCGACCCTGGGTCATACTAAATCGAATTGTCTTAAAGCTAAATCGGCATTTTTGACCCTCACGGGTCGTCATACGTAAGTATACATTGTTTGTGATTCACATATTAATTACTGCAATTAGTGTATAATATTCACATCAATGGTTGCAGGCCGGGACATAAATAGCTAGCTATGCATTTCTCTACTGTATAGGCATTTCAATTTTCACTTTGAACAACACAGTTTGTTAACAATACTTTGACTGTTCACATTCTTCTATTTTGTAAAAGATATCAAGCTTCTTTTTCAAAAGCATTTTGTCATTTCCGTCATGATTATAAATTAATTGTGTGTCTAACGTATTTCGCAAGATACTGTGTGAGTTGAGTGCTGCAAACCATGTACATTTTTTAAATGAAAGTGGAAGTAGGCAGAGCTGTCAAAATAAAAAAAATGCAGTATTTCAAAAAATATAAAAGTTAATTAGTTTTCATTAACTAGAGTACCCAGATAAGATTAGACACACAACAAAAACAAATTTAGAGAAAAACAAAAGCTGTCAGCGGACAGCGCGCTCGAATATTCTCAGTGCTTGATAGTATAATATAAGCAATGAATAAAACTTTAACATTACAATAAGCATATTCTAAGTCGAAAATGGGCCATAATTCAGTCAAAAATGCTTGATAGAGTTGCCTCCTCCTTTTTACAAACTGGGGTCATGATGGTTAACAAGTACGCAAAATATGAAAGCAATATCTCAATGGACTTTGAAAATATTTGGGGTGGTACGCAAACTTTAACATTTATTCTAAGTCGAAAAGGGACCATAATTCAGTCAAAATGCTTGATAGAGTTGCCTCCTCCTTTTTTACAGACTGGGGTCATTATGGTAAACAAGTATGCAATATATATATGATTCAAGCAATATCTCAATGAACTTTGAAAATATTTGGGGTGGTACGCAAACTTTAAAATAACATTTGTGTGACGCTAACGCTCACGTCGACGCCGGGGCGAGTAGGATAGCTCCCCTATTCTTCGAACAGTCGGGCTAAAAATGTAGATAGAATGTGGACAGTTAGAGGTACATGTGTTTAACAAAATACAAAGTATAACCAAACAAGGTGACCTTTATATAAAGTATCTGCTACTTGTGTATATGTGCTATAAATAATATTGTTCTGTCACGTATAATTTCCATTTATGAAAATTTACATGTGGGGGTCTCAAAGGCTTTACATGACCCTTAACACGTATATATCAGCAGAGTTCTACATTTCATTTCTACTTTCACTTTCAGTTTGAACTGTGTTCCATTTCATTTAATTTACATTTTTGCAGCACTTTCAACCCCCAGACTTTCTGAATAACCAATATGTCATGTAAGACAATAGTAAGTCTCACTTGAGATGTAAACTACAGGTGTCATATATAGGCTTTTTAAAATATATATTTATATGTGGTTTATATAATACACACCCACACACAATTTTATTAAGATTCTTATAGATCAAAATTATATAGCTAATAATTATAAGCTTATGTATACATGCACCCAATAACCATTGATCTTGTATACCTAAGGCTCAAACTTATTGTTTAAGATTTTCTATATTATCAAAACCTTTGTGTAATTTAAAGATTGGTATTCCTTCTTATAAATGGAATAAGGTATATTTAAACTTGGTTACAGAGCAATTTTCAGACAAACATTTTTATTTAATTTATATCAGGTCACAGCCTGCTGCTTATACAGAGGTTAGGGCTGAGCTGTGATGCTAATGACAGTGGATAATCCATTCTGAGTTGTTCTAGGACCATTCACCAACGTTTCAAAACACTGATGGAACTGAATGCAGTACATGTACTGGTGTCTGGCCTGTGATTTCAAGTATAGTATGTATTGACTAAGTTAGTCTCAATGTTTCCTAAATGCAGACTTTATTATAATTCAAACCATGCTAGATTTTGATTTTACTCCAAAGGAAATATAGGAGAACAATAAATAAAATCATGCTTGCAAAATATACTGAAACCAAATTGATACTGGGTAACCCTGAATAGAGGCACTTCATTTACAATCATTTGAAATGGATCAGTCTGGTTTTGGTTTGTCTGGTTTGAAACTTTCAATTTTGATAATTTGCATGCCTAGCTCAGAATATAAAGCACTAGACTATGAATCAAGAAAAGTTGTGAGTTTGATCCCTTGGCTATGCATGCAATATCTTTGACAGTTTGGGAGAAGAACATGTCTGAAGCCATTTGTCCAACATTTCTTACTCATTTACAATGGGAAGTTGTCTGTGAGCACAAGTCATTTCTAGCAAAGAAAGCAGGAATACTTGATAGGTTAACTGAACACCATTATATGACTGAAATACTATGGCAAAATTGAATCATATTGAAACAAAATACAAAAAAAAGGAATTTTCGCTGATAAATTTATGCATAACAAAAATTTGTGATAGCTATATAGTGTACTGTATATAACATAGAAAAAACAATTCCTTTTCAGATTGATGTATCTCCTCCTGATGTATCTCCTTAAATACAATATATCTGCCATGTGAAAGGAAGAAACTGCAAGATATACTGTGGAAGTGGGGGCCTATGTAAAAAACATTTAATTTAAAGAATATAAGGAGTCTGACACTAAACTATACTGAAAAGGTGCACAGTGAACATTTTTGTGTGTATAGACTTTCATCATGATTCTGAGAAAGTTGATTTATTAAACGAAAACTATCATATATTTTTGTCTTCAAAGCTGAAAATATTAAGATCTTAGGAAAACATTAGGACTGTAGAAAAGTAAATGGGTTATGAAACTGTAGTGTTCAACATTTAAATTGAATGTGTTCTTTTACTACATTTTGTGAAGAGGGTTCCATCACAAGATGTGCTATATCGGTAAGAATGAGATGTAGTTTATGAAAAAAGTATTTTGCTCTAAATGTGCAGACTTTAAGTTACATAAATAATGAAAGCTATAACAATAAAGCTTGATTAAAAAAAGCACACAGTTGACTTCCTCAAATAGAAAAATCTAAATTTAAGCCAGGTGATCATGTTAATAGTAATTCAAAGTCAGCGACCTTAATTCTGGCATAATTCACAGACTATTAGCCTTTTGCCATATAATGATGAGGTGGATGTGAAAGAACTGATTTAAGTTTAAATCAAATTAATTAAGTAATAATAAATTTAACGTGAATGTGCAGCACAATTAACATGAAATCTCTACCTTAAAATAGGGATTATTCATGAAATACTGCTGCAGTAGATATGGCTCTTGCGTGATATATGGGTGATGATGTGGTGCAACTACTCTAAGTTTGAATAAAATCTGTTTGGTAATAACAGAGATAGAGTAAAAGTACATCAAAACTTTAACCTGAAATTTTAAGTAAGAGGGTAGTAATTCGTAAAATATTATTAACAGTTATAGTCCTTGTGTCTGTTGATATGCATTGGTGTTGATGATGAAGTACAATTATTCAAAGTTTGAGTCAAATCATTTTGGTAATAATAAAAATAGAGCGAAAGTGCATCAAAACTTTAACCTAAAACTTTAACTAACAAGAGCACCGCCTTGCGGATACTGACGCTCATCTGATTTTTTGTATAATAGAAAAATTGTCCTACCTATGGTTTTCTAAGTCCAAAAAGGGCCATAATTCTTGCAAAAGTAGGATGGAGTTATGTTTCTTGATGTACAGAGTCAGCTTATGATGGTGAAAAACTTTTGCAAGTTTCAAAGCAAAAGCTTTGATAGTTTAGGAGAAAAGGTCACCTAAACATAAAACTTAACCAATAAATCTGATATTTGCTAAGTTCATTAGGTGCAATAATTCTTGCAAAAAGCAGGACAGGGTTATGTTTCTTGCTGTACATGGTCAGTTTATGATGGTGAACTGTTGCAAGTTTTAAAGCAATAGCTTTGATAGTTTAAGAGAAGAGCTGACCTAAACTTAACCAAGAAATCTGATTTTCTAAGTCCAAAAGGGGCAATAATTTTTGAAAAAAAGCAAGATGGAGTTATGTTTCTTAATGTACAGGGTCAGCTTATGATGGTGAACAAGTGTTGCAAGTTTCAAAGCAATAGCTTTGATAGTTTAGGAGAAAAATTGACATAAACATAAAACTTAACCAAGAAATCTGATATTTTCTAAGTCCAAAAGGGGCCATAATTCTTGCAAAATGCAGGATGGAGTTGTGTTTCTTGCTGTACATGGTCAGCTTATGATGGTAAACAACTGTTGCAAGTTTTAAAGCAATAGCTATGACAGTTTAGGAGAAAAGCTGACCTAAACATAAAACTTAGCCAGGCAACGCCGACACCGACACCGACACCGATCAAGCGATGACAATAACTCGTCATTCTTTTTTTCAAAAAATCAAATGAGCTAAAAGGGTGAATGATTCATAAAATATAGGTGTCAGAGTTATGGTCCTTGTGTCAAATGATGTAGTTGACGATGCTGAACATTTATTTTAAGTTTGAATTAAATTCCTTTTGGAATAACAGACAAATAGTGAAATGCATCAAAATTAACATGAAATTCTAAATAAAAAGGGGGGAGGGGGAAGGGGCATAATTCATGAAATATCTGTGCCAGAGCCAGAGTTATGGACATTGTGTCTCCTTATCTGGGTGATGATGTCAAACAACTGTTTTCAGTTTGAATCAAATCCATTTGGTTATAACTGAGATAGTGTGAAAGTGCACCAAAACTAACCTAAAATTTTAAGTAACAAGGCAGTCTGAAAGACAGCTAAATCCCCCGCCACTGCTATGGATAGTGAAAGGGTAAAACCTTTGATTTTAGCTGTGACCTTGACCTTGAACTGACATGGCTGATTCATGAATTCTGCACAACGTCTTGATGAGGTGGTCATTTGAACAAAGTTTCATGTAATCCTTCAAGGGGTTGAGGAGATACAGAGCTGAAACATTTGACCTTCAGTTGTGACCTTGACCTTGAGTTGACATGGCTGACTCATGAGTTCTTGATGAGGTGATCATTTGACCCAAGTTTGATGAAAATCCTTCAAGGGGTTAAGGAGATACAAAGTGGACACCAAATGGAAGGCTCAAACCTTCGACCCTTAGTTGTGACCTTGACCTTGAGCTGGCATGGTTGACTCATAATTTCTGCACATCGTTCTGATGAGGTTATCATTTGACCCAAGTTTTATAAAATTCCTTCAAGGGGTTTAGGAGATATAGAGCGGACATGAAATGGAAGGCTCAAACCTTTGACCTTCAGTTGTGACCTTGACCTTGAGCCGACATGGCTGACTCATAAGTTCTGCACATTGCCTTGATGAGGTGATCGTTTGACTTAAGTTTGATGAAAATCCTTCAAGGGGTTTAGGAGATGTAGAGCGGACACAAAATGGAAGGTTCAAACCTTTGACCCTAAGTTGTGACCTTGACCTTGAGCCGGCATGACTGACTCTTGGGTTCTGCACTTTGTATTGATGAGGTGATCATTTGACCCAAGTTTTATAAAATTCCTTCAAGGGGTTTAAGAGAAATAGAGCGGACACAAAATGGAAGGCTCAAACCTTTGACCTTGAGTTGTGACCTTGACCTTGACCCGGCATGGCTGACTCATAGGTTCTGCACATCGTCTTGATTAGGTGATCATCTGACCCAAGTTTTATAAAATTCCTTCAAGGGGTTTAGGAGATATAGAGCGGACACAAAATGGCAGGCTCAAACCTTTGACCTTGAGTTGTGACCTTGACCTTGAACCGACAAGGCTGACTCATGGGTTCTGCACATCGTCTTGATGAGGTGATCATTTGACCCAAGTTTCATGAAAATCCTTCAAGGGGTTTAGGAGATATGGACCGGACACGATTTTGTTACGGACGGAAGGACGGACGTTCTAACGAAACGGTATTTATGTGACACCCCCATTTTTCTCTCTATTGTTCTAACAGTCACATAAAAAGAAAAAGGTCACATAAACAGAACGGAATGAATGACATCAAAGAGAAAGTACCGTTATGCAGTCACTTAACCATCATTTCGCGTGCACGGAAAGACGGAAGGACGGACGGAAGGACGGACGCAGACCATTCCTATAATCCCTCCGCCACGGCGGGGGATTAAAAAGAGGGATAATTCATGTAAAAAGAGCTGTCCAAAAGACAGCGCGCACCGCTATTCGGCGATTTGACAGTAAAATAAATTTATATCTCAATAAGAGACTTTACTTTGAAAATTTAACCTTGAAAATAACGTAAGTATAACACCTTTGTGACCTTGACCTTGGGCATAATACTTTGTTTGTATGCTAGACAATGTTGATGTGAAGTTACAATAAGATATAAGGAATAGTAACAAAGAGATGACAGAAAAATAAAGGTTGACGAAAAACTTTAACCTTAAAAGTAATCTTTGTATAGCACCTTGGTGACATTGACCTAGAGTAAAATGGGCCCAGCCCCTACACATACTTTGTCTGTATGCTGGACAATGTGTATACATGTATAAAGTTACAGTAAAATATAAGCAATAGTAACAAAGATATGACGAAAAAACAAATGTTGCTGAGAAACTGTAACCTAAAAGATACCCTAAGTATTACCCATTGGTGACCTTGATCTTGGGTATAATAGGCCCAGCCCCTGCACATACTTTGTTTGTATGCTGGACAATGTTGATGTGAAGTTACAATAAGATATAAGCAATAGTAAAAAAGAGATGACAGAAAAATAAAGGTTGCCGAAAAACTGTAACCCTAAAAATAATCAAAGTATAACACCTTGGTGACCTTGACCTTGGGTATTATGGGCCTAGCCCCAGCACATACTCTGTTTGTTTGCTGGACCATATTTATTTGAAGTTACAGTAAGATATAAGATACAGTAACAAAGATATGACAGAAAAACAAAGGTTGCCGAAAAACTTTAACCTTAAAAATAACCTCGGTGACCTTGAACTTGGGTATAATGGGCCCAGTCCCTTCACATACTTTGTTTTTATGCTGGACAAGGTTTATGTTAAGTTACAGTAAGATATAAGCAATAGTAACAAAGAAAACAAAGGTTGCCGAATAACTTTAACCAAGAAAGCTCACGCCGACGCCGAGGCGAGTAGAATAGCCCTCCTATTTTCAGAATAGTGTAGCTAATAATGATGCAGGAGTTATGGCCCTTGTGCCATATGATGTGGGTGATGATGAGGACTATTTATTTAAAGTTTGAAACAAATCCATTATGTAATAGTAGAGATAAAGAGAAAGTGCATCAAAACTTGCGGACGCGGAAGGACGCCGACACCAGGGCGAGAAGGATAGCTCTCTATACTTTGTACAGCCGAGATAAAAATTTTGGTAACTGTTACCAACCTATCCAGAGCTCTGAAATGAACGTGTCAGAAATCGTGTTTGCATTTATTTTTTCACCGACGTTTAGTACAAAATGTTAGCACAGCTTCGCAAATTACAAGTTGTATAGTGTAATGAGTTTCAACATAAACATCAAAAGTACACTTTGTATATTTTATATGTGTTGATGTGCAAAATACAACAAAAGATTGGGCATCAATTGTTGAAACAGAACTAGAAAATATCTAAATTACCAATTGCTGTTATCTAAGATATAGTTTATGAGAATAAAAGTGGGCACATGCAAAAATCTTAAAGGCGTTCGCGATAGTTCTTTTCGGACGGGTCGATATTTACCCCAACACTGTGCCAATTTGGTTTGTTTCTAATCCATGTAGCTCATTGCAGAGTTGGAGCGGTCTTCTGCGCATGCCCGGAAATGATTATCTAATGTCGCGTACGGCAAAAATGCGCAAGTTATTGCATGTTCGCACGTATTTAGTGTATTAAATGTATGATATACTGACTAGAGGTTAGGGCTAGTATCACCATGGTTACAAAATATATACATTTAAAGTACTTTTAGTTCAAATTGCTTCAATCCGGCATATACTGGAGTCTGTAATTTATACCGGCGCTCCAACTCTGCATTGAATCACAGCTGTTTCTAATCCCGAACCGTACCCATACCGTACATCCGTACTCGTAAACTATAGGTTTTGTTCGGAGAAAGGCGGAAACTTATATCGCTCTATGACATCAAAATACTTCAGAAACAGGTTAAACCCGCTTATTAAGAAATCTGCCGTTTGACAATTTGATATATCTCTAAGTCATTTGCTCAAACACTGAAATATTTTCCGTGGCATTTGTCGAGAAGCCTTTAACCTGTACTCTTCAAACTTAGTGGGATGATTGGCTAAATGGAGTGGATAACACATCTTCCTTTTAAGATCAATATGTTAAAGGTAAAGGATGCGGCAGCCGGAATGATGAAATGATTTCTTCCTATAGAAATCCAGAAAAAAAGTTTCTACAATCACACTTTCGGCGAGTTTATTCCAAATGTTCCTAAGGTGAGCGACCTTGGGCCATATTTGATCCTCTTGTTAAATACCTCTGCCTTAAGCTGTGGACAAATACAGAATACTGTCAAGAGTTTGGGTGAACATATGCCCTTGTTTGAAATAAAATTGATTACGTATTTCGTACTGCGTTGTATGAATGCCCACCACACCCCTCCTCGTTGTAATTTGATTTAAGCGAAATCTAATATGGTGACCTATCAATTTTCTTTTTGTTTTAGATTAGGTAGACATAACCAAAGGTATGTGCAGAGTTTGATTAAATTCTATTATATGAAACTCGATAAAATAGCAGAAGTACCAACTTAAAATTGACAAAATTATGCAAAAATAGACCTTGAGTCTGATGAACAAGTATTCCTTTCTTTACAAAATCATTTTCTTTTGATTTCTTTGAACGTGAAATAGATATATTGTTTTCCTTTATAAAAATGCTTAGATATCAAATTTATGTTGGTTATTGTACTTTACTGAAATATATTTTAGGAGTATAGAAATTTTGAAAAAAGGTAAAAATAGCACCATATCTAGGGGCAAATAAAATTGAAACAAAGCTGGTGACCCAGTATTTTCATTTCATTTTTCACTACATCATAACATGATCTTTTAATACAGAACATTTCATCAAAATCTATTATTGAGGAAAAAAATACGAAACTGTAGCGAGCGTCTTTAACCGACACCAAAGATCAAATGACGACAAGACCTCCTACATATTTTTTAAAAAACCAGTCTAGTCAGTTTAAATCAATCTAAAACAACAATAGTACCTCTATGAAAGATACATTTTCTCAGTTAGAAATATTGATTAATGAATGAATATAATGTTAGAATCTGGGACGTTTTAATTAAAATATGATTCTACAATTTAGGTTACCGTTTACGTATATTTAAGGTTTGAGCTTACACAGTTGTGGAAACAAACATCTATTAACAATGTTTAATGACATGTGTTGTTGTTGTTTTACTTTAACCATTTTTTAAGTTGAAAAAGAGTGTATTTACATTAAATTCAACCAAGGATCATCTAATATACTGGTCAAATACATATAGTTGTCATTGAGGTACTTTAATAATCAAATCCTTTAGGTCGAAAGAGGGCTATAATTGAATGACTTTGAATTCATATCCGAGTGAGTTGACGTGAAAATTACAATATGTACGATGACTGTGAATACACGTAACGATCTTACACGTAAAATTTTAACTAAGGTGTGGCTCCGAAGAGTAGAATATCACTTATTATTTTTCGAATAGTCGAGCTAAAATCTGAGTAACAGCAGCTAAGAGTCATAGATAAAAAGTAATTTTTTAATTTTATGTTTACAAGAGTTTTCGTGTAAGATACCAAAATGCAGTGTTGGGATAGGAACGTGAGGTTGGAGTTGGGATTTTGACATAAGCAGACGTTGTCCACGACCACAATAATTCATATTTCAGTGTGAGTTTTCGAAATAGCCAAAGAGAGGTGTTTGATATTGCTGTATCATAAAATACGGTTTTTAAAGCTAACTTACCTCCGCCGTTCTAAAAATACGTTGTACTTGTACCACTCAGTCAGAACTGGTACGCCTTGCTAGTCGCTTCCTTCCGCGATCTGTCGCTTACTCGATGCTGGTTACAACCGGGGACGCCATCTGAAAGTCAAAGGTTCAAATTAGTCTACATAAATAACTTTTACATGACTTTTTTATATAAATCAACGAACCATAGTACACATATATTGGAATGCCCTGCCGGTCAATACTAAAAACTATTGCCCGATGTTTGACAGAAGACGTGAGAAATGAATTTCGAGTAGTTTTTCGAGGAGTTTTTCAAAATTTGACTGTAGCCATTGAACATTAACCGGGCATATAACATAAACCATGGACCGATGCTTTATAGAGAAAAGCATGTAATCATACACAGTTATTGAATGTTTGGCCGGTCAATAATTGTTTTATTGCAAAACTTCGGAAATATCTTAGTAGGGAGAGTGCAGATCTACGGATCTCATGTTTTCTGTATTTTTTTTAAATACGGAGTGTCTGAATGTAGAATTTGGCAGTTACTTGCGCTGCTACAGATTCCAAGAACGCTGGTTAGGCTAATTGTACTGAAATACTGTTGAAATAAAAACAACTCTGGACGCATTTTCGTCCTCAATGTTTAAAGTTGAAGCGTAGACTGGTTAATAGCACATATCATTAGATAAGGGAATGACTAAGTATAAGTTATGTATAATGTATTAAAATTTTCATTATTTATATTTATGATACCAGGGTAAAGAAACTCTACGCAATATGATATTTAATACTGCATGCACAGACGGTTATTGACCGAACGCTATGCTAAAGGGGCATAACTCTTGTCAAAATTCTAACAAGAGCTATACGGATTGTTTCTCCTGGTGTTAAGTATTTTAAGTTTTTGATAGTAACTGAGATATTTGACCTTATTAAAAAATCTAACCAAAATATTTTAAGTTTAAAAGGGGCATAAAAAAGTCTGCCAAAATTCATGTCAGTCATGGGGTTGTTTCTCCTGGTGTAGATTCAAGTCAATAGCTTTGATAGTAACAGAGTTATTTGACTTATCAAAAACTTCAATAGCTGTGCAATAGCAAGTGCAATAGCTCTACTTTTTCTTCTGAAGTCGAGCTAAAAAGGGTCATAATTTAGTCAAAATAGTTGATAGCGTTATGTACTATATATGCCTACAGATTGGAAATCATGGTGATGAGCTAGTGTTAAAAGTTTCAAAACCACGTGTCAAATAGTTTTGACAAAACGTGATCTTGTACGAAAAGTGAACCAATTTCTAAGTCCAAAAAGGGCAATAATTCCGCCAAAATAGTTGACAGAGTTATATACTCTTGCCTACAGATGTAAATTATGATAATAAACAAGTATTTAAAGTTTCAAAGCCACATGTTAAACATTTCTGATAAACTGTGGACTTGTACGAAAATGAACCAATTTCCAAGTCCGAAAAGGGCCATAATTCAGCAAAAATAGTTGACAAAGTTATGTACTCTTGCCTACAGATAGAGAGAGATTGTTATAATAAATAAGTGATAAAAGTTTTCACAACCATATGGCACACAGTTTACACAAAATATGAATTGGTACGACCACTTCACCGAGATTTCGAAGTTAAAATGGGTCATAACTCAGCCAAAATCCTTGATGGAGTTATGCATTGCCTATAACTGGACAAGGTGATGGTACACAAGTGTTGAAAGTTTCAAAGCTTGATCTCAAAAGGCTTGGTCAAAATGTGGACTGGTACGAAAAACTTTGCCAAGGTGTGACGCCGACGCAGACACCGACGCCGTGGTGAGTAGGATAGCTCTACTTATTCTTCGAACAGTCGAGCTAATAATAGATAAATTCTACTTTGAGTCGGCAAGACACGTAACAATACAACATAAGCACTCCAGGCACTTTTGAACCGACTATGCACAAACAAATTAATAAGGAATAATTTTTAAGTAAAACCAGCTGTGACAGAAAGACAATGATTGCAAGCATTAAGAGATCTAGTTTGTAAGTCGAACCTAAATACATTTCTAGCACATAACAGAACATAAGATGACATGGCAACAACAACTTTTCATGTAATAATGATGAATTAAAAATCGTGGTAGCTGCTGTTCCAGGTCAAGACCTAAAAGCTGCCATAAAAGAGAAATATAAAAAGAAACTGAACCAGCAAAAAAGCACAAGAGATGCATAATTAAAAACACAGCTAAAGGAAGGTATCATCTAAGGCCCATCAGACCTGAGGTAAACTGAACGAGGGTTCGAATTTTATCAGGAGAAGCATTTCAAGCACATTCTGCACAGTCCTTCAGTTCGACATGGCTATGTATTAATCAAACCTAGTTTTTACCAAGTTTTAAAGTTATCAAGCTATAACGTACCTTCTTTCATGAAACATGCCACTACCAGCCCGTCGTCGGCATTTCATCTGTATCATTTTCTAGTCTTTAGCATTGTTTTTAGTTTTCCACCCGACAAACTTATGTCCGACCTTTTGACTTGTGAGCGAAGACTCACGTAAAGCTCGTGCGGGTTTGAGTGGTCAAATTACAAAAGCAAAAGCAGAAACCATTCTATGGATGTATTTAGCCCCTGGGCATTTTTTGTTATTTTGTAATCAAGGTCAAAATAAAGTGTGCATTCATGTCAACACAACACAACAAAACACAACAGAGTAACATTAAATGATTATCAGGGTTTTTACATCAAGATATTCAATAATTTCAAAATATACCTACAACTCACCTTAACGAAACCTACATATGGTTTATGATAAAAGTTGGGTTTTGTTTGTTTGTTTGTTTGTTTGTTTGTTTGTATGTTGTTTTTTAGCGGGGAAGGGGGATAGAAATATAACAATTTATATAGTAAATGGCCTGGATTAGGGATAGAAATGTGACAATATATATAATTAATGGCCTGGTATCCTCTGTCCAAGATTCTTTAAATGGGAATTTGGAGACCAGTCTCAAAATGCTTCCGTGTGAAATTGTTCAATTTTAAAACTGTTTAGATGCGTCAGATCTAATACTTGTCTCCCAATTGGGCTTTATAACCTCACATCCTGATTAGTTGTTTGAATGTACCAATATAGTAATGTTGCATTCTGAGACAGGAATCTGTGTCGTGATCTACTACCGTAATTCGCCTCTCCTTTCGCACACGTTTTCTCATAAGTCTCATCAAAATCATCACACGTGGTCGCGTGCTTAAGGCTGCCCTCGTTTTCGTTGATTCGAATATCGTCCGGAATAAGATCCTTGGAAGTATCACAGATCGTTATTTTTATAGACTGTTTATAATTACCCGTGAATTAAGTCTTTTCCAAAGCGGGAAACTAAACTAATAATGCGCCAAATTTCCGATATACATTATGTTGTTTTATTGAATCGGGGATCCTCGGTAATGAAGAAGAAGAAGAAGAAGAATAGTTTATTTCACTAATTAAGGACTTGAGCCATTATGGTTCCTCGTCCATAAATCTATTACAATCTAATACAAGGTCAAAAAAACATATATACATAATATCATATAACGTTCTGAAGGTATAGTGTTATAAAGTACAGTATTGAGGATGAACAAAAATAATATCAAAATAATATTGTTGGCTACATCAATGCACATAGCATAATACATTTTCATAAAACATTTTTTATAGAAGTACCAAAATATATAATATGTACTAAAATAAAACAGTAAACATATTTCTATCTCATAATCACAAGATATTGTTAATAGTGGCAGATCGTATATTTATGGCATTTTTGATAAAGGCTGCTTAGTTATTTAAAGTTTTTCTATCTGTTGAGTTCAGTAGTTCAATAAATTTCCACATACTAGGATTTCTTCTATATCTCTTTGCAATATAACGTTTTCTTAATGCACTGTATTTTGTACATATTAAAACAAAGTGGTATTCATCTTCTATGTCAGAGCTTCTATTGTCACATATTAAGCATAGTCTTTCATTTCTCTCTATCCTGTTTCTACCATATCTGCCTGTTTCTATTCTAAGCGTATGTGTCGATGTTCTAAGTCTTGTTAGTAAACTTCTGTAATATTTACTGTTCATTGAATTTAAATAACTTTCATACATAAAATCTTTCTTCAAGTGTTTGTATAGCGATAATGTTCTATTATTTTGTAGGTTCTCATGCCACTCTTGTCTGAACATATCAATTAGTCTTTGTTTAAATATAGCAGGGAATAGCTTTTGATTTATTGCTGAAGGATTATCCCACACATATCCGCAACCATGTCTGTATAACAATGATTTAACATTATATGCCCAATTTCTTTTCTCATTATTACAGTCTTTTAAAGCCTCTGAATATAATGACTTTATAATACAATTATCTGAGTTGATTACTTTTATCCAATATTTGATTACTCTGATATACCTGTTTATATACAATGGATATCTGCCTAATTCACCATATATACTTGCATTACTAGCAGACATTTTTACATTTAACAGTCTTTTACAAAATTTCAAATGCAGGCGTTCTAACTCTTTCGACTTGGTATTGCCCCATATTTCACATGCATAATTCAAAACAGCCCCAACAAATGCATCAAACAATTGACAACATATTTTCGGATTCAGATCAAAGTATTTCAAATTATATAATAATATGTTCATTGCTTTTAAACCCTTACCGGCGAGCATATTCTGGTTGACACTGAAAGTTCCTGAAGAGCTAAACACGACTCCTAAATAGTTAAACTCTTCTACCATTTCTAAAGGTGTATTATTATAAAACCATTTCTCGTTTTCTTTTATACGGCCTCGTTTTCTAAACACCATAACTTTAGTTTTTTCTTCATTAACCGTTAATCCCCATTTATCGCAATATTCTTTCAAAGAGTTCAAACTACACTGTAGGTCTTCCGGAGTCTCTGCTAATAGTGCCATATCATCGGCGTACATCAACAATATTAACATCACTTCATTAATATTAAAACCCGAGTTAGGACTAGTTTGTAAATATAATTCTAAGTCTTCTATAAATAGAGAATAGAACAAAGGCGAACATATATCTCCCTGCTTCAATCCGACCGCTACATTGATAAAGTCTGACAATTCTGAACAATGTTTAACTTTACATCTTACCAATTCATACATAGATCTGATTATTTTCAGAATTTTTCCTGAAATGCCTGTTTTATAAAGTAATGTACGTTTATCACGGAGGTTCCCGAGGCAGTTCGTCCGTGTGTTTGTCCGTGCAGTCTTTGTGAACACTTGTCATGTATGTCCAATCGTCTTTGTATGAATGAGAGATAGAATGAGAGAAAGAAATACATATAATGTGGTGGAATAAAATGTATAGATCCGTGTGCTTATTTGACCCGCACATTTCACGCTAGTTCTATGGCATTATTTTGAATTATTTAACGTGTCAAATGTTTTAAAATCATATTTTAATTTTAGAATATAGAAACAGTGCCATTGTTATACATTTATTCACAGGTTGTCGTTAATTCATAAAATTATTTTCATTTTCGTACGACCAATTCAGTACGCCATCACTTCAGGTTTATCAAACGTGCAAACCTAGATCTACCACGTATACTTGATCGCTACACTGTCGCTACCCAGTGTAGCAGTCGTTCAGAGTATTATTTAGCCGTTGGGATGACTGTCGTCAATAATATCCATTTCGTTGTAGCCATTATAAACGTCCATGTTAGAGTTGTCACCGGGTTAGAAAATTGCCGTTGTCTTTTATACTACCGTAGTGTGTTGCAGACATCACCGTTGAAGCTGAAGTCATCGTTTTTGATACGGATCTCTGCACCTGCAAATCAGGAGTTGATTATCTCCTAAAAAGGAGTTACTTAGTCATAACTGGGAGTATCTAAGGTAGTAACTTCTGACTCAAAAGTACTTACTTAATCCGAATTAGTAGTAAGAAATACGAACACAATTTTACACACGTGGTACTTGGACGCTCATAATTAGTGACCTACTTTTTGCACCCACAAAAAGGTAATACGCAGCTATACTACAAGTTTTCAGGTGGACAATTTAGGCCCTTCCTGCCGTGAATGTGTGTTCACAACTTCATCTGCAAACTTTTTCAGTCATTTTCTCTTCAGCGTAGTTTTAAGAAAATTGATGAATAACTATCTTACACCGAAGAAACAAAATGCACACCCTATAAACATCTGTAGCCCCCTCTTCCTCTTGCGAGTGATCAAAACAATAAACTGACAGCTAAAAGTTAAAAAATAACATTTTAAAGTGACTGATTTGCTTTGAAGGTATGTATATTTACATTTTATTGGAAGCTGAACATGATTTGTTTCTGTATATAATGTGTTAGTCTGATGACAGGTAGAATTATAGCAAAAAACTCGATTGATCACTGATTTTGTCCAGAATTGTACATTGTCGGCATCAAAAGTACTAATTTTCTTGTTTGAAGAATGACCTACATGTAAATTTCACTGTTTCATGGCTAAAGAAACAATACTAGTTTTGTAAAATAAAATAAAATCATTGATAAATTCTCCAATTTGTTTATAACCGTCAATGAAAGAAGATTCGGTGTTATTTCCTGATTGTATGCATGCTTGCTTAAATACTGTGAAAGTCCTTGTGAGTTTCGTAAAACGACTATATGCCTGTTTGTGAGTGACTTCTTTATAAAATATCGGCGTTTCCTATGCTCCTGTAGTACTTCTTCATAATTATAGCCCGCAAACAAAGTTTGAAGGAGGATGGAATATAGCAGTCAACATGCGGTTTGTCTGTTCGGTCTGTTTATATATGTGTCCTCATATATTTGGTTGTGCAATTACTTCAATGCTATTGCACCAACCTCTCTCAAAGATTACGTACAAACATCAGCAATATGTACTTAATGTCCATCTTATAATTTTTTTTTCTCTTTAAAGTAACACTTAAAGGTGAAACATGGTCTGCTTTTTTGTGCCAATGCCGTAACTTCTTTATGCATTAAGGGATTTTGAAATAACTTGGCATAAATGTTCACCATCATGAGACCATAATTAGACGATGTGTCGCACACAATTCTATACTTCTTTAGAATTTCAAACCATTGAAGCCAGTATATAATCGCAACTACAATTAATAAGGTGTGAAAATATGAACAGAGAATGGGGTTATTTGGAGTGAAACGGCGCCAGACTGAATCCACTAATCCTTTGTGGATCGCTTTCTCGACAGCGCCGCACAGTACATGTATTAGAAAGACGCATTTATTTACGGAGAAATCTACCATAAAATTTACAAATTTCAATCACTGTAGGAAATACTTTGGATTTCAGCTCGCTACACATATACACAAACGATGCTAAGGTTCCATATGCATTTCGTTGTCATGAAATATTTAATGAATTTCGGCCAGTTGAGCTTTAGCAAATGACTAAAGGTGTCCAGTCTAGATTGGGTGTTCCTTACACTGCCTATGTAAGTCTAAAATAATTATGTTTGATTATGTTTATTTACTTTGTGTTTCCGACATGATAAAAGACAGAAGCTTGACAAAAATCAATAGACAGTTCATTTAGATATTTTCAGTTGTTTAACCGAGACACTTGTCTAATGATCAATCTCTATTCATTGCAATCTAATACCAGGATACAGCATCCGAGAAAACGTATTTGCTTTGAAGTCAACCCTATATTTCTTCTCAGAAAAAACAAGTGAAAATAAACGACTTGGTATTCTTTGGTTCCAACGGTCGAACATTCTCTCACTTATTTCAAGCAGAATTGAAGAAAATTGCAGAGCAAAATAAACACAGCAATCCTTTTAATCGGTGCCGGTGGATAAAACGTTTGTAATTAAGAAATTTTAGTGGAAACTACAGTTACGAAAAATTAAGTTACTAGTAGCTGAAATATCATATTCGACATAAAATCGTTTAGATCTATTGCTGTCCGAGGGGTGAAATGATCAAAAATTTCTTTATTAAAATGCCATGAATTATGAGAATTCAGAAAAGATGAAAGCTATTCATATAAAGCACAGCAAAAAACACTGTATTTTATGTATTTTAGCATGTTAACAGAAACGCACTTTTCTATTCGAGCTATCTATGACCGGAAAGTCACAGAGTAGTCCAACAATACTGAGATCTGTCGGGTACATGGAGTATTGCACAACAGGGCTTTTGGAATTAGCCTTTGAGGTTCGAAATAGTATGCCCATGTCTCATCATCAGTGAAAAGTTAATTTAACCGCCCTTCATCTGCATTTTTATAGTCTATTAGAAGTTTGTGCAACATTGCAGCCTTTGAGCTTTTTGCTCTATTGTCAATGCGAATGTTTATTCAGGAATACTTCCCGATGAAATGCCCGCTAATGTAGTTATTTGGGAAATGAGTCTTCTGCTACCGTTGATCATGAATAGCTGCTACAGCAGAATATGAGAGGATGCTGCCGTTTCAGGCCGCTCTGCAAGAGGTAGGTCATGACCGACCTGCACGAGGTAGATCTTAAGACTCCATATCCTCCCTTATTTTATACCCTTACCCATCTATATATAAACAGTGGCTTAATTTTGATTGGGAAATTTTCAATTTCTTGCACAATCTGCTTGACGACAAACCAGTAGATGACGTTCCCTACAATTGTAAACAAAAGTCATGATGATCCTATATCACTAACCTGTTAAACTTGGCCTTTGAATCATCAAGATAAACATTCTGACCAAGTTTCATTAAGATATAGTCATATATGTGGCCTCTACAGTGTGAACAAGCTTTTCCTTTGATCTGGTGACCTAGTTTTTGACCCTACATGACCCAGTGTCTAACATGGCATGGAAATCATGAGAAAAAAAAAAACATTCTTACCAAGTTTCATGAAGGTAGGGTCATAAATATTGCCCATAAGTGTTTACAAGCTTTTTCTTTGATTTGAGTGGGTGACCTTGTTTTTGACCCCACATGACCCAGTTTCAAACTTGGCCTAGGGATCATCAAGATTAAAATTCTGACCAAATTTCATGAAGAGTTAACAAGCTTTTCCTTTGATTTGACAGGGTGACCTAGTTTTTGACCCTATATGACCCAGATTTGAACTTGGCCTAGGAATCATCAAGATAACTATTCAGACCAAGTTTCAACAAGATAGGGTCATACATATGGCCTCTAGTTTGTTAACGACATCTTGTCAAGAATACATCTTTGTATGTAATCGTACCACATTCATACTAGACAAGAAGGGAATTCAGAAAACTTTGGGTCTAACGGCAGACTAACACACTTCTGTACACTGTTACAAGTACAAGCTCGTAGAAATGCTTCCAAAATGAACCAACCTTGTGGTCCTGAAATTTGGCTTTCTTACTTCAAAAGAATATTTTCTGTAACCTGGAACTTTTCTAATCTAGCTGGGAACAAAACCATTTTTCCAGACCGAACCACTATTTATCAACATAAAATTACTACTGAAACCCGAACAATTTTAATTAGGACTGGGATAATTACTCGGTTAATCGGATCCGATTCAATTACTAGGTGAAACAAGTTTCAATTTTGCAAAGCCGGTAATTGCTCTCAAACAATAAACATCACGAATCGTACTTTATCTTTATACATTTCTTTGACCAGGACATAGACCTGCAGTGTATTTCCACTAAAACATATTGAACAATGACAATAGTCCTGGATTTGCCTCTCGTGATATATTTAAAATAGAATATACCAAAATATGACTTATTAATTATCACACTGCTTGCAAAAGATAAAGTCCGTAAGTTCCTATGAAGTCAGCTGCTGGAAGTACCCTGATACATTCTTAAGGAAAGAAACAGCATCTTCAATAAGGCAGCTGATTAACCAGTTCGGTTCAGTTTCAAACAAATGATTAACCGGTTTCTAAATTTTGAAATCGTCCCAGCCCTAATTCTAATGACAATCGGAAGTCTGGCACTTCCCTTCTCTGTCATAGTTTAAAAAAATTACTTTATTTTGTAGCATATGTCTATAATAACTTGTATGGTGTTGTTTCATAAGTAGCTTAAAAGATCAGGTTTAAAGTGAATCAGGTTGTTTTGCAATTATTACCTCACTCATAATGTTAATTAATATTTATTTGTAGTAAAAAATCCATTTCAAATCAGTACTTCTATTTAAAGAATAGTATATTATAAAAGGAAAGACAATTTCTTCTTGGAAAAAATTAGTTATTTCAATTATTCTTAGATAAATAAAACTGCTCCAGCTTTCTGCATTATTTTTCATTAACACTTAAAGAACTACGGCTAGTTTCCTTTCATGAAACAGGCATACATAATGAGAAATTTCAGTTGATTCTTGGCCATTTTCATGTTGAATTGTAAATCAGTGTATCAAGAACGTCTGAAACCAGGCAGTCAGCAACAGAAAATGTAGTAAATCAAAACCATGAAGCGTCTTTCATTAAAACTACTTTCTTATAATTTATGTGATGTTTCTTTTACTGGCGAAAAGCTGCCAAACTGCTGTATTAAAGGTTTTATCAAAACAATGTCTGCAATCAATTACCTCAAAACTTCCATTTAGTTTGTGCCTCTAGGTAATTTAATAGTAAGAGACCATGGAAAGATTATGATTTTTGCCTTTGAATAACACTTTAACAGTACTTCTGATTTTTTTTCTTTTTCCATCAAAAGACTGAAGTAAACTAGAATGTATCTGTAGGACACAGGTTGTGCCACCCACTGGTACATTTGTCAAAATAAGGGGAAATAATTCAAATATTTGCAGTCTTAATGGGGTATAGCCTCAACAAACATTTTATGAAAAGGATTCATTATTCTAGGCCATATACGTTTTGAGCAATGAGCATCACAAATAAAAAAAATCCACTATTTTGGCTATTTCAAGGGCCATGACTGTAATAAGGGGTAAAATTCTCAATAAGAATGCAAGTGTGCCAGGCACATAATTAGGTGAAAAAGTGCATTTTTTTACTATTTCAGGGGCCATAACTTTAAAAATAGGGGGTGGAGCCAGCCAAACAAGAGCTGTCCGTAAGACAGCCAAGCTCGACTATTCGAAATATTGTCCCAGAAGCAGGAAAATATTACCCAAAAAGGTTAAATATCAAAAGAATTTCAAGTTCAAAATGAGGCATAATTTGACCAAAATGCATATCAGTTATGCTACTTGCTGCTATCAACTAGTTTTATAACCCCGAAGGCACATGTGAAGTTTCAATTCAATATCTGCATTAGTTTTGGAGATAGAAACTCGCATGTAAAACTTTAACCAGAATTTTCAAAGTCCAAAAGGGGGCATAATTTGCCCAAAATACATGCTAGAGTTATGGGACTTGACCTAGTGAGGTTGGTTATTGATCTAGAAAAAAAAAAAGTTTCAAATCTATATGCCTTTTTGAAATTGCTGTATGTATTTGCACGCAAAACTTTAACCAGAATTTGCTAAGTCCAAAAGGGGGCATAATTTGGCCAAAATGAAGGTCAGAGTTATGGGACTTGCTGCTATCAACTAGTTTTATAACCCCGAAGACACATGTGAAGTTTCAAATCAATATCTGCATTAGTTTTGGAGATAGTAACTTGCATGTAAAACTTTAACCAAAATTTTCTAAGTCCAAAAGGGGGCATAATTTGCTCAAAATACATGTCAGAGTTATGGGACTTGACCCAGTGAGGTTGGTAATTAATCTAGAAAAAGAAAAAATAAGTTTCAAATCTATATGCCTTTTAGAAATAGCTGTATGTACTTGCACGCAAAACTTTAACCAGAATTTTCTAAGTCCAAAAGGGGGCATAATTTGGCCAAAATGAAGGTCAGAGTTATGGGACTTGTTGCTATCAACTAGTTTTATAACCCCGAAGACACATGTGAAGTTTCAAATCAATATCTGCATTAGTTTTGGAGATAGTAACTTGCATGTAAAACTTTAACCAAAATTTTCTAAGTCCAAAAGGGGGCATAATTTGCTCAAAATACATGTCAGAGTTATGGAACTTGACCCAGAGAGGTTGGTAATTGACCTAGAAAAAGAAAAAATAAGTTTCAAAGCTATATGCCTTTAACTGATGGCTGTATGTACTTGCATGCAAAAACTTAACCAAGGTGTGACGCCGACGCCGACGCCGATGCCAGGGTGAGTAGAATAGCTAGACTATTCTTCGAATAGTCGAGCAAAAAATAAGAGATGTGCAAGTCATTGCATATCATGATAAGGATTCATGCAAGTTTCATCCATTTATATCATATACTTTTTGAGCTAGGTGCGTCACAAGGTGAAAATGTGCATTTTTTACTTTTCAGGGGCCATAACTCTGAAAATAGAGGGTGGAGGGAGACAAAAAATAGAAGGTGCGCATACTCATATCATGATAAAGACTCATGCAAGGTTAAATAAATTATTATTACACTTTTTGAGTTGCATGTCACAAGGTGTAAATGTGCATTTTTGACCATTGCAGGGGCCATAACTCTGGAAATAGGAGGCGGACCAAGATTAAAAAATAGGAGGTGCGCAAGTTCGTATCATCAACAAAAATGTCAATTATGCGATTCTGTTAAAACTGCAGTGCATATGTAAACGTATAATTCTGACAAGGCTTTTCATTGCAAGAATGTCTCTGTGTCGCATAATGCAGGAATTAAATACCCAAAATATTAGCAATATGGGTCAAAATAAACAGACAGAGAGGCAAAATTCTCCTTTCATTTGGTGGAGTATCATTAGATCTACACTGATTAAAGAGATTGAAAACAACACTTGTTTAAGATCTCAAATATGTAAAAACATTTATTTGTATAACTGTAGTGGTTTAAATTAATAACAAGCAGCTAAAAAATCCTAATACAAATATGGTGATGACAGGATGTATATCTAATATAAACTTATAAATTTCCAGATGAACAATAATTATGATGTTGTTGAAGAATGGAATATGGTATGAATAGTAGGTATGGGTACCTCATTGCCTATAACATGCAAACTAACTGTTCAATAAACATTTCACAACATTTCATCTATATTAACGGGTAAGTTTCAATTTTGGTCAAGATCTGAATCTCATTTGCATTTGATGCGACAGATTAGGATCTACTTCATTTCAAAAGTAACAAGTGTAGATCTACTTTTTACACAAAAAATTTTGTTTGTAAACACAACATAACAATGATATACACAACATTCCAGCATATTCGTAAACAACATATAACAAAGTGTTTCCAATGGGAACAAAACACAATCCAAAGATGTACACTACAATTGATTTAAAAAGATTCCCATTTATATAAACCATGACTCTGTCTTTTTACGAGACAGACTCTTTTAATATAGAACAAAATCATTAAAAACAAGAGCCATGTTAGACATGGCCAATCCCCCCGCCGGGCATATTATAATTGAAGGCTAAAGTTCCTGGCAAGTTAGTGTCTGAAGGTATTAATTTTGGGGAAAGCTTTGAAGAACCATTTAGTTGTGGTCCGCATCAGGGGTTTTAAAGATGTGAAAGAAAGAATAAGTCAGTGGTGAGGTGGTTTACTACTAAATTTTATTAATTTTCATGAACAGTATAGCTATGATGTTTTTCTATATGGCTACTGTAAAAAGAAGGAATGGAAAGCTAATAGGGAACACGAGTGCCAGAATGTCATAATATATGCCCGTCACAGCAAATTTCTTTAGTCTAGCAGCTGTATTTGCAAATGTAATTTTAATTTTGTGGTTGTTTAGTAATCATTGTAAGTCTTTTGTTTTTCTAAGTCCACAAAAAACTCCTTACCAGGTAGATATCTTAAAATACACGTAAAATTGGAAAGTAGCATCCATGCTGTACCACAGAAAAGTGGTCTTGTTTTTTCCCTATGGTCAATTATAAAAAAGTTACAATATAAGTTATTTATAGTAACAACTAAGGGGAGTTAATCTTAAAAAAAAAAAAAAAAAAAAAAAAATTGCAAGTCCACAAAAAAATCTACCAGGTAGAGATTGGTCAAAATACACCTCAAAATTGGATGTAGCATGCATGTTGTACTACAGAAAAGTTGTCTCGATTTTTCCCTACGACTAGTAATGAAAAAGTTACAATAAAAGCTATTTAAAGTAACAACAAAGGGAGGTAATTCTAAAGAAGGGAACTGCGCATGACACTTCATCTCATGATGGTGTATAATTGTGCCAAGTTACATCAAAATCCCTCCATGCATGAAGAAGAAATGCTTCGGACAATGTCATTCTTGTATCTGACCTTTGGCTTCTCAGTGTGACCTTGACCTTAGACCTAGGGACCTGGATCTTGCGCATGACATTCTGTCTCGTGGTGGTGAACATTTGTGCCAAGTTATATCAAAATCCCTCTATGCAAGAAGAAGAAATGCTCCGGACAATTTTTTTAAAGAAAATATGATAAAGAGGAATAACTCAAAAAATAGGCAAGGTAGAGTTATTGTTCTTGCACACTGCACTTCCTCCCAATGTGTTCTATCAGTGTATGAAGTTTGAAGAAAATCCCTCCAGTACTTTTGGAGTTATGCTACGGACAAATTTTTTAAGAAAATAAGATAAAGGGGAATAGCTCAAAAAATAGGCAAGGTAGAGTTATTGTTCTTGCACACTGCACTTCCTCCCAATGTGTTCTATCAGTGTATGAAGTCTGAAGAAAATCCCTCCAGTACTTTTAGAGTTATGCTCCGGACAAAATTTTTTAAGAAAATAAGATAAAGGGGAATAACTAAAAAAATAGGCAAGGTAGAGTTATTGTTCTTGCACACTGCACTTCCTCCCAATGTGTTCTATCAGTGTATGAAGTTTGAAGAAAATCCCTCCAGTACTTTTGGAGTTATGCTCCGGACAAAGATCGTTGCGGACGCACGCACGCACGCACGAACGGAGAGCATTACTAATATCCCCTTCGCCTTTGGCGGGGGGGATAAAAAGTGGCACATTTCACTCAAGACCCTGTATTACCAACAATTAACAACAGCTCAGTACATCTACGTCTTAAAAAATGGTTTACACTGTAGTCCAAACTTCTGTTTATACTGATTTCTTAAATATTCCAATCTTGCTGTAAATTCATGTGACACATTGTCTTTCTCCTCTGTAAACCATTTGTGTATACTGTCCAAGCATGATGGATATAAGGGAGACAACTCTAGCAAAGTCTCAACACAGCATTGACGTACCTTGGCATTGCCTGCAGAAATCAAACATTAGATTAAATTACTACAAAATAGAAACTGCAGCAATGATGCTTCATATATTTAATAAGTTCAAACATAAATTGTCAGGACATACAAGACTTGGTGAGATATTGCTTTTCAGAAATTTCAAATATGAAAAACGTAAATATAAATGAGATTACCTGGTTTGTGTCTGAGAACAGGTAACAGCCAGTTTCTGATGATCTGCTGATATTCTCGTTCTTTTACTGATGCTGCTAAAGCGAACATGCATTGACCTGCACAGAGAAACAGAGAAAATACAATTCATGTTTTTGTCGGCCTTTAAACAAGAATGGCATAATTTAGATCATTAAAGCAACTTACCAGCTTAATTGGTAAAATAAGAGTTTGTATTAATAATACTCTTCCGAAACTAGTTCTTGCGGGTTTCATGAATCATTCCATGAAATCAGGAAAATTTCTCATTCATTTTATTTTCAAGCTGAAATCCACTAATTCAGATCCCCAAGAAACAGCCTTTCTGACCCAAACCATGAAATTTCATGCCCACTAAATTAAATGGTTTCACAGTACTTTGGTTCAACCACATCACAAGCAAGCTGGGTAGCTTCATTACCATAAAGAATTCTACATAACACATGGTGTTTCAGATCCACAGAGAATCAGTCAGTGACATTAAGCACTGGGCCATTAAATGATGTACAACAGAGTTAAATTCGAGGACTAGACATGTCATATTTATTGAACCTTTAGCCTGCTGGCGACAAGTGATTTTGCCTTTCTGATCATGGTCTGCAGTCTGCACTGTTCGCTATTCAGTCAGTAAATTTTCAGTGAACACCCCTTGGAGAAATAAGTAGCACTGCCCAAATTGAATGATGGACCAGTCCATTTTAGAAATTTAGCAGGGTAAAGGTTATCAGTTATACATCAGAACAATGTGCAGGATCTGTTTGCTTGATAGAGGTTTACCGGAATTTTTAAACATTGTTAAGGTTCTTTAATGGCGGTCAGTTCACCAAAATACCTGTAGGATTCTGTACTACTGTACTAGGTCAAATCTTCTCAAGAAAATATGCTTCCCAATGAATAACTCATCAAATCAAGTAAAAACCTAAAACAACTTACTAGTCATTCTCAATATTGCACACACATATTCTGGAGGGACTGGTTTCATGATTTTCTCTGCTAAATATTTGTTGGATGCAGTCTGTAGACCATGTCTCATGATGAAGTGTTCTTTACACCACTGCCAGCTCTGACTGGTACACAGCAGTTCTAATGCCTTAGTCAGCTCCAACACACCTGCTGTAGAGTAAAATACAACTTACAGATAATTTAACTGCCATCAATGAAGAAAAGTGTATATATGGATGCTAGTTATTTTTGTGACTGGTTAACTGTAAAGCATAAACTGGAGACGCTATCATTAGCTGCCAACTAAACAATGATTCCTTAATTTATGAATCATGACATAATTACTGCTTTGACAATTTACTGGGAAATCATCTAAATTCATGTGCACCAAATGTCATGATTTGGACCAAAATCGGCTACTCTGTGGATGATCGATTTCAAAACTTTAAAACTTAATATAAATGGGAATTTTACTTGTTTGTTTGATTAACCCTTATGCTGTACACGACTGATTCTGCCTTTGTGACCAGTGTAGATCATGATCAGCCTGCACATCAGTGCAGACTGATCATTATGTGCACTGTTCGCCATTCAGTCTTTTTGGTAAGCACCCCTTTTACTGGTTATTGGTACTGTCCAAATTGAAAGATGGATAAGTTCATTTAATAAATTTAGCAGGGTAAGGGTTAATATTCATGGACTGACTCAACCATGAAGTCTATGCAAAATTTCTAGTCCCAACAACTATTTAATCATTAAAACTAACAAAGGTGATAGGGTGACCGGGTATGGGTACACAACTTCACATGTTAATAATATATATAAATTTTCCTATATAAGTCAATGAAAACAAGGAACCCCTCAAGAGTGGTATATATTGACCCCAGGGTCATGATTTGAGCAATCTTAGTAAAGAACTACTTCACAATGCGACATATCAAATATAAAAGCTCTAGGCCATGTGGTTTTGTACAAGAAAATTGTCAAAGTTTTCCTTATATAAGTCTATATAAACAATGTGACCCCAAGGGCAGGGCCATATTTGACCCTAGGGGGATAATTTGAACAATCTTGGTAGAGGTCCACTAGATGATGCTACATACAAAATATCAAAGCCCTAGGCCCTGTGGTTTTGGACAAAAAGATTTTCAAAGAGGACGATGGACAGACAAAGGACGGACGGTGAGCAATCACAATAGCTCACCCCGTACACTTGTGCTCAGGTGAGCTAGAAATATGAAGTCATGTGAGCAAAATATCAGGCTGTCTAGCATACCCTGACAAAAAATTAGGGCTAATTTTAGGGCAATTTGTACAAAAAAATAGGGCTAAAATTAGGAATTTGGTACAATTTTAAGGAAATTTTAGGGCTAAATTTAGGAATTTTCAAATTAAAATATAGACTTTAAAGACCATGTAATGTGCTTACCTTTATGTGATTGACATAAAAGTAACTCACAAATAGTGCTTTATTTACAGAAAAGGCGTCTACCACTGGTAAACTGCTTTGAACGGTGCTAAACTGTTTTTTTCTGAATTAGAAGAACTTTTAAACAACATTTAAAACATTTTCTCTTTTTGATCATTGCAAAAAAGTTAAAAAATTAGGAATTTTTATGAAAAAATAGGGCCTTTTTAGGAATTTCCTTTGATTTTTTTAAAAAAATAGGAATTTTAGCCAATTAAAAAAAAATAGGAAAAAGTAGGAATTTTAGGGACGCTGGACAGCCTGAAATATATACACCTATGAAATATAGCTTAAGATAAGGAACTCAGAAATAAGAAAATCTAAATAAAAACACATTACTATCTCACCAAGAGAAAGTTTTGTGTGTGAACTGTGCTCAGGTGAGCTAAAATGACTGGAATACTTAAACGGAAAGCTGAAAATACAACAATAGATATAAATATACTAACATTTATCTGTATTTTCCTCATCCAAAATGGCCATTAATCTACTGCAGAGGATTTTAATGATGGAGTCAGCATTGCCTGTGATACCTGACCAGCAACATAACTTCTGTAGAATCATCAGAATCTGAAATAGCACAGTTTTCAGTGTGAAGACATAGCTATTTGATAAAATACATGGGTAACAAGTAAATGAAGTATTGCCATGCAAATGGATGTTGAATAATTATCTTAACTGCAGTATAACAGAATGATCTGATATCTCAGGACTTGACAAATTCTTAGAAAGAAACTCATCCTGTAAGACAAGCTTCCTAGAATTTTTGGCAATGAAATAACATTAATACTTTTCAAGTTATGCTCCAACAAGCCTTATTCTGTACAATAAAGGAAGATCATTCAAAAACTTGGTAAGGTAGCTATGACCCTTAAAAGAATCTTTGACACTGCACTTTGTCTCAATGGCCTCTATGATTATGTGAAGTATTAATACTTTTCAAGTTATAATCCAGACAAAAGTGACGCAAGGATGGACAAAGTTGCACCTATATGCTTGCCCTTCAGGGAGCATAAAAATTTCCTCCTACCATCCTTGGAGTTCTTTAGAATGATATATAATCTCAGTAATGTCTTGTATCATATATCTAGGAATTTTCTGTCTGAAATACAGCCTGCATTTTAACCCTGTATTCAACTCCTATCAGATATGAAAAATATTCAATAGTGGCATTACTTGTTTTATGTGTCAAAAAGTTTCAATGGAGTTTTCAGCCCTACTTGTCTAAAACTATCATCCATTCTGGCTGATATAATGGTAGAAATAGGTAAATGTATACAAGAGCTCGTCGAACACGAAATGCCCCCCTTGATGCATTTAGTAATTGCACAAGGAACAGAAATTATAGGCTCACTGTAAGCAAAAGTTCTACCATTCTGTTTTAATCTGACTTTGACCTTTAACCTAACAAGAGATTACAAAGTGATCTTGGTGCCATCCACTGAGCCATTTTTGAATGTTCCAAATTTCAAGACTAGCTCAAGGTAAAAATCAAGGTCAAATTTCATTTCGGTACAATATAATGTGTATGCGGTCCAAATTTGAAAGCTGTGGCTTGAGAAATGTTAAAGTAGGTCACTAGATCAATATCAAAGTCAAACTTCATTTCGGTAGACAGAAATATGCAAGTGCTTCAAAATTTGGTAGCTGTAGCTTGAGAAATGTGAAAGTAGGTAGTAGTAGGTAAAAATCAATGTCAAATTTCAATTCAGAACACAAAAATATGTATGCAGTCCAAATCTGAAGTCTGTACAATCAGAAATGTGAAAGTAGGTCACTAGGTCAATCTCAAGGTCAAAGTTCATTTCGGTACACAAAACTATGCATGTGGTCCAAATTTGAAGCCTGTACCTTCAAAAATGTGAAAGTAGGTCACTAGGTCAATTTCAAGGTCAAACTTTTTTTAGTACACAAAACTATGCATGTGGTCCAAATTTGAAGGCTGTAGCTTGAGAAATGTGAAAGTAGGTCACTAGGTCAAAATCAAGGTCAAATTTCATTTCGGAACACAAAACTATGCATGTGGTCCAAATTTGAAGCCTGTACCTTCAAAAATGTGAAAGTAGGTCAACAGGTCAATGTCAAGGTCAAAATTTTTTTTGGTGCACAGAACTATGCATGTGGTCCAAATTTGAAGGCTGTAGCTACAGAAATGTGAAAATAGGTCACTAGGTCAAGGTCAAGGTCAACTCATGTCAAGGTTCATCTTGCCAATCAAAACCATACATGTGGTCAAAATTTAAATGTTGTAGGTTATTGACAAGAAGATTTTAAAAGCTTTTCCATATATGTCTATATGAACTATGTGACCCCCAGGGCGGGGCCATATTTGACCCTAGGGGGATAATTTGAACAAACTTGGCAGAGAATCATTAGATGATGCTACATTACAAATATCAAAGCCCTAGTCTTTGTGGTTTGAAGAAGAATATCAAAGCCCTAGACCCTGTGGTTTTGGACAGGAGGTTTGTCAAAGGTTTTCCCTATATAAGTCTATATAAACCATGTGACCCCCAGGGCGGGGCCATATTAGATCCCAGGGCAATAATTTGAATCATCTTGGTAGAGGACCACTAGATGATAATTCATACTAAATTTCAAAGCCCTAGGCTCTGTGGTTTTAGACAAGAAGATCAGAAACTGCTTTAACTGTTCCTGGCCAATGTGACCTTGACGTTTGACCTAATGACCTCAAAATCAATAGGGGTCATCTGCTGATCATGACCAACCTTACTATCAATTTTCCTGACACTAGGCCCAAGCGTTCTTGAGTTACTGCCCGGAAACCATTTTACTGTTCCTGGTCAATGAGACCTTGACCTTTGACATACTGACCTCAAAATCAATAGGGGTCATCAGCTGGTCATGACCAACCTCCTATCAACTTTTGTGACCCTAGGCCTATGCGTTCTTGAGTTATCATCTGGAAACTGTTTACCTGTTCAGGGTCACTGTGACCTTGACCTTTCACATATTGACCTCAAAATCAATAGGGGTCATCTGCTGGTCATGACCAACCTCCATATCAACTTTCATGATCCTAGGCCCAAGCGTTCTTGAGTTATCATCCGGAAACCGTTTTACTATTCAGGGTCACTGTGACCTTGACCTTTAACAAATTGACCTCAAAATCAATAGGGGTCATCTGCTGTCCACGATCAACCTCCCTATCAACTTTCATGATCCTAGGCCCAAGCGTTCTTAAGTTATCATCTGGAAACCGTTTTACTATTCAGGGTCACTGTGACCTTGACCTTTGACATACAGACCTCAAAATCAATAGGGGTCATCTGCTGGTGATGACCAACCTCCCTAACAACTTTCATGATCCTAGGCCCAAGCGTTTTTGAGTTATCATCCGGAAACCGTTTTACTATTCAGGGTCACTGTGACCTTGATCTTTGACATACAGACCTCAAAATCAATAGGGGTCATCTGCTGGTGATGACCAACCTCCCTATCAACTTTCATGATCTTAGGCCCAAGCGTTCTTGAGTTATCGTCCGGAAACGGATTGGTCTACATTCCGACCGACCGACCGACAGACCGACCGACCGACATCTGCAAAACAATATACCCCACCTTCTTCGAAGGGGGGCATAATAATAACTGGGTCACTAATGATCCATTCAGCTCTTGTGGATTTTGCCAGACTATCACATTGGGCACAAGCTCCTTGAGGAATCCAGGGCTGGAAAATCCATCTGAGCTGAATACATGTAAATTTAGGTACTGTTATAATGACCCTATTACATCAAAAGAGAAATCATGGTAAAAACCTTGTTATAGAAATCATTGAGCAACTTTCCAGCTTTCCGTCGAATGAAGGCCCTAGGCCCTGCCTCAGGCTTTTTTGCAGACTAGGTATAAGCACCAACCTTCAACAAGCCAGCTGGATGGCTTCCACTAATGACAACATACGTGGGGCTCAAACCCAAAGCAGTTGAGGAGTAAGTCAGCTACCTTAATCACATGATAAACAGTTACAGTTGTGCTGTAAGTCAAATGGGTAAGCATGGTTTTCAATTCAACATTTATTAAAAGCATTATAAATGAAAGACTACGCAGATTGTTTTGTACTTTACCTTGTTGTTGGCCTCTGATCCTTGAGAAAGAAGCATTTTTGTAATAACTTCTTCCAGCACCAGGGTCATACCATGACTGGCCACTTTGTCTGGCCGGTCAGACAGATCTTTCTTCATGACCTCTGGCCACACACTGACCACTGACACTATAAACAGTGTGCAATTCAAGTGACCACAGGTGACAAGATGGTAGAACAGGGTTCTTGCTTGCTCCACATCTCCTACAACACATAACAAACAGGTTTATACTAATTCAAATCAACATCTTTCAGAATTCTTAAACAATAGTTTAATATAAACAAGAGGGTCATGATGACCCTGAATCGCTCACCTGAGTAATATGAGCCACTTGTTTAAAATGGCACACTGATGCTAAAATATTACAAAGTAGGTCAGTAGGTCAAATTCATGGTCACTGAAAGTCAGTTTTAAGATCGGTGTGCAAAACTGTACATGTCATCCAAATTTCAAGGCTGTATCTTAAAAAACAAAAAAGTAGGTCAGTAGGTCAAGGTCACAGTCAAGTTACCCATAATCCACTGGGGTCATCAGGTAACTAGAGATGCTTTTGAGAAAAGCGCATGTCTCCCACAATTGCCCCATTGAAAAATGTCTAGTTTCTCTCGATGACTTTGATGAATGGACCCAATCAGTAATTCAAGGGCCATAATTCAAAATGCCTGGGAGGATTTGGCTAGTTATCGAACCTGGCCGAGGTCTTTTGGTCAAACACATTTTGTTCAAGTTTGGTGAAGATCGGATGAGAAATGTTCGACTTAGAGTGCGGACAAGTTTTGTGACAGACAGACACACACAGACAGACACACAGACTGGAGTAAATCAATATGTCTCCCACACCACTGTGTGGTGGGAGACATAATTATAATTAAACAGTCTAGGAAATATGATCTGATAATTTCTGAAGTAAATATTCTTATATAACTCATATAACAACTGACCCCTGGGGCAGGGCCTGTTTCCACCCAAGGGGCAACATTTGAACAATCTTGTTAGAGATTCACTAGGTAATGTTACATACCAAATATCAAAGGTCTAGGCCTTGAACGCAAAGACAAGAAGATTTGTATTTTTCCCCTATATAATTCTATGTTAAATCTGGGACCCCAGGGCAGGGCCTCTATTCATCCCAGGGGCATAATTTGAACAATTTTAGTAGAGGACTACAAGGCAATGCAACATACTAAATATCAAAAGCCTAGGCCTTCCAGTTTCAGGCAAGAAGATTTTTTAAGTTTTTTTCCTAAATAAGTCTATGTAAAACTTGAGACTCCCTCGTGGGAGGGCCTCTTTTCACCCAAGGGTGATAATTTGAACAATTTTGGTAAAGGACTACAAGGCAATGCTACCTACCAAATATCAAAGGCCTAGGTCTTATAGTTTTTTCCTATATGTCTATGTAAAACTTGTGACCCCCAGGGTGGGGCTTTTCACCCCAGGGGCATAATTTTAAGAATCTTCATAGAGGACCATTAGATGATGTCACATGCCAAATATCAAGGCTCTATCCCTTGCGGTTTGGGACAAGAAGATTTTTAAAGTTTTTCCTTTTGGTTGCCATGGCAACCAGAGTTCTTCATGGAATTTAATTCTTTGAATAATTTTGGAAGGGGGCCACCCAAGGATCATTCCTTTTAAGTTTGGTGTAATTCTGCCCAGTGGTTTTCAAGAAGAAGATTTTTATAGAAATTGTTGATGGACGCACGACTCACGACGGACATTGAGTGGTCACAAAAGCTCACCATGAGCCTTTGGCTCAGGTGAGCTAAAAATAATTTTGTGTATTTACAAATTTCAACAAGGGTGCCATTATAAGTCACAAAATATGCCTGTTGAGAGCATTGTTAGACCTGCATATAAAGTTTAATGACAATAGGTAGAACCATTCATAAACCCACTAAAATGCCATACAAGAAAATTTCTTTTTTTTGTATTTTAACTTTCTAAATGTAACCTTGACCTTAGACCTAGGGACTGGTTCTTGCACAAGACACTCTCTCTCATGGTGTTGAACATTGGTGCCAAGTTATATCAAAATCCCTTGATGCATGAAGAAGACATGCTTCGGACAAAGTTGTCATTCTTGTATCTGACATTTGACCTTTAACTGTGACCTTGGCCTTAGACCTAGGGATCTGGTTCTTGTGCACGACACTTCGTCTCATGATGGCGAACAATTGTGCCAAGTAACATCAAAATCCCTCCACACATGAAGAAGAAATGTTACGGACAAAGTCATTCTTGAATTTGACCTCTGACCTCTGTCACCTTGACCTTAGACCTAGGGACCTGGTTCTTGTGCATGACACTCTGTCTCATGGAAGTGAACATTTGTGTTAAGTCACATCAAAACCCTCCATGCATGAAGAAGAAATGCACTGGACAAAGTCATTCTTGTATCTGACCATTGGCCTTCAAGTATGACCTTAGACCTAGGGACCTGCTCCTTGTGCATGACACTCCATCTCATGATGGTGAACATTTGTGCCAATTTACATCAAAATCCCTCCATGCATGAAGAAGAAATGCTCCTGACAAGTTTCTGGACGCCTATAAAAGCATTGGAAACTTTTAGGAGGTTAGAAAAAAATGTTTCTACATGTTAGTTGTAAAATTTGTCGTTTAAACTGAAATTATATCATCAGAATATCCAGTTTCATTGACTAACAATATAGAGAATGTATAATGTTAATTTGTGTAGCAATGCTATACCTTGGAGAGAGCAAAGTGCCACAAACACTCTGCATTGTGCCATTTTTCCAACCATACTTGTTGAGACATCACGATTAAATATTCTGTCCCAGATTTTCCTCATGACAACAGTCAAATCAGTCTTCTAAAACAGAATATCATGTTACGGTATAAATGAGAATATCTGAACACCATACTTCAACATTGTAACATTTAGCAACAGTTAAACAGGATTTTGACAAAACTTCTGTTTAAGTAAGTCTTAAAATTCAAAATTCAGTTTCTCTTTTTCTTAAAAATGCAAATATAAATTTAAATGTAACACACTGATAAAAGTTATTTACAAAGTAGCCTAGTCCTGATACTTGGTTCTTTTACTGGCAATGCCTTGAAATGCCATTTTACTAATACAGAAATCTTAAAAACATTTCAAGCATGTAACGATACTGACATATGTTTCAAAACAATGTCAATATTAACTACCTTTCCATTTGTAAAGAAGTTTTTCCTACAATCTGCTTTTATGAAAAGACAGCAGCACTAAACATTCCTATAAAATCAATGTCTATGTTACTTTTCTCTCCAAGTTTTGGATTTTACACAGTAAATGATGCAAATGAAGCAGCCTAATTAACAGTCTCCTCAATAAACTGCTGTGCTGCATGTAATTTGTATTGAAATGTATCACATGCCATTTTAACAAGTTTTTTGATGTTTTTTTTTTTTTTTTGGTCAAATGCCATTTTACAACAGTATTTCACTCACAATTGTCAGTTATCTAACCAACTTGTTTCTGGATTTCTAATCTATATTAACATGTTCTCAAGTAACAGTATGTAAGTTTCCATCAACAAAAAAAATGTACCGTTTAATTAACTTAATCTGTAACAAGAGTTTTTTTTGGGATTTGCTGCTTTATTTTGCAAGGCCTAGATATGAACTACTAAAATGTATACATTATTTCTCCTAGAGTGGTAGGATCTTTTGATTTTTTCAATCATGTCAAAATGTGTTTTTCCCTTGGTAAAAATAGGGCCAAATCACAAGTTTAAATTTCTGTCTTTTTCAAAATTATACATTTTTTTTTACACAGAACTGTTGTTTGATACTAACCAAGATATTCTGAAGGTTTTAGAACAATCACTCTACAAATAAAGTCAAAATGGAATAAACATTTTGGGGTCATAATGGCTGAAACTAATCAAGGTATTTTCAAAAATTAAATGTTAATATTACTATCCTTTGAGTTCTTTACAATAAAGTATAACAACATTTTTATTGTCTTATATTTACAGGGGAATCAAGTAAAACATTTTTTTTTATGGAAAAGACAGATCAAACAGAAAAGTAGGTTTTGGATTACTTAAATTAATAAATCACTATACAGTGACTGGGAAATCCATGAGATATGAGCCATAGTCACATAAAATTAAAAAATGTCACATATGTTTTAAGTGCTGATGAGCCCTGTGTCACATGGCTTAACTGTATTGAATGAAAAACGTTATATTAAATAGTGCAAATCTTATGTAAAGGAATGTAACCAGTGTGTGGATTTAAACTGCTTCCAGTGTTTAAAAACATGTGTTAACATCATATTTTATTCTAATTTACTTTTATTTTTATGTCAGTTTTCAATATTTGCCCCCACCCTAGAAAGAGGACATTGTTGTATGTAAAATGGCAAAAAAAGTTACCTTTAAGTTTTACGAAAAGGATATCAACAATAATGAGGAATTGACTTGCGATGAAAGTTACAACACCCTGTTTTTAAATATATCTATTTCTGTTGAAATTTTTATTATAAGTAAACAAGCAGAATGTGTAATACCTAGTCTGAAAATGTGTGGATGTCTAAGGCTACATGTATGTAAAGTTCTCTGTGTTTTTAAATAATTGTTCGTAGAAGTACGGATACACCTAGTCTGTTTCTTCTTCCAAAGTATTAAATGTTGACAAATTTTACTTTTATCACGAACATATACATTGCTGTAAAATTCTTTTAAGAATGTTATCCAGGGTATGATTAGAGCATTGTTCGGAAGACTTATATTTATTATCAGTGGTATAAAGGAGTACTGTTCAGTTCTACCAGGAAAGTAGTTTAAATGAACTGCGAATTACCCAGTATCAAATGTAAACTGCTTTGAATATTTTTAACATTAAAGCTGTTACAGTATTAGTTACTATACTTGCATCTAATTAAGAGCTTCTTTTGTCTGAATATATACATACTACAGTGCCAATACCTAGTACCCAAGTCGCAACTGTCCCATAGAAATTTCTGATTGTCACATAAAATTTTTAAATGTCACATGATTTATTGTGTATGACGGGCCACTGTCCCATGGACAAGATTCTTTCCCAGTCACTGACTATATTATATCAAATATTATACTCACAACTACATATATGTATATTATGATCATACACTCTGACTTAGAAGTGACTGAACAGTTAACACTGACTGCATTCATCAGTTGTTCAGTACAATTTAGATGAATAAAAAAAAAACAAGAGCTGTCACAGGAGACAGCACGCTCGACTATTTTGATGCCGAATAGTGAAACTTGGCACATCTGAGGAAACTGGCACTGTTACTGGAGTGTTTAATGACTCCAATGGTGGATGAAGATATTGCACAACAGCTTGAGTCTGTATCAAAAATATTAAGTAATAAGAGAGATAACATGTATCAAAACACTAAGTAAGTATAATTCTAAGCAAAAAGGGGGCATAATTAATAAAATATTGGTGTAAGAGTTATGCACCTTGTGTCATATGATATGGGTGATGATGTGTTATAACTACTCCAAGTTTGATTCATATCCAGGGGTGTAAAATTCTTTTTCACACCACTCGCCCTGCAGGACTAGTAGCTAGTAAAATCTACTCGCCCTTAGTGGACAGTCACTCGCCCTAATAATTGGCATTTTTAATACTGTCACGTTTTATGGAAGGAGTATTATGTACAAAAAGCAAATTTCAACATAACACATAGCTCGTACACTACGTTTCCTAGTATTATGTACAACAAGCAAATTTCAAACATAACACATAGCTCGTACACTACATTTCCTTTTGATTATTCATTTTGTTACTCTTAAATTTCCTTTTCACACCAGACATTTTCTTTCACTAATTTTGTCATCTCACCATCAAGTTGCTCTCCATAATAACTGCATCGATAGTAAAAATAATCACAGTCTAACACCCTACCTTAGTTCCCAAAGTGTCGGGAAAGTATTAAACATCAGTTATTTTCATTTTCTCAGACTATTTCCAGAAAAATAATTATTTGAAAAGTGTTCTAAAAATATGGACACAATAATCATCATCCACCTACCGTCTTGAAAACGAAAAAAAAAAAGTTGACGATCATCGGTAATTATTCTGTTGATAAACTAAGTAATTGGCCTGTTTTCATCATCAATTAACATCCCTCAAAAGAGCTAAAAAGAAGTGTGCCGGTATCATGACATCTGAAGTGGAGATCAAAGCGGTATTGTTGTACGAGATTGTCATGGCATTACGTCATATTACAGTTTTCGCGCCGTGTGACCTACCGGTATTTGTCCTCAAGGAATTTACATTATCGTTTGAGAAGAATATTTTATATAAAAACAATACATGTACAAAGATTCATTTAAAACTTATAATTTATTAAAAACCGCAACAACATCATTTGTTTTATTTTAAAACCACATTTCTATTTACGTCCACGAGGTCACGTACCGTATTCCGCCGCACTAACAGAAACCTTTTTACCAAAAAATCGTTTTACTCAATGTATTTAAATTACTGCCGCTTTTTCATTATTTAAGATTTTTTAATTCTGTTTTTTGTTCTTTCTGGTCAAAAGTCCGAATTTTATGCCCATAGTATGTATCACTTAATTTCTCTTAGAAAGAAATCAGTAATTAAGATCGCGCTGTTTGAAATTTAACAGATGATTATATGAAAATTCGACCGTTTTCATACAAATATGCTTACATTTCCGTCGATATTTTATTGAAATCTCAGTAGAATTCAAATTGAATTACTTCTCAAGCGATGTTGAAAAACTGAAGCGATAATTTAAAAAAAATGAATGCACTACGCACGTTTTTTGTGTACGTGTCGATAAACAAAAGTAACGGAGATGTAAATTTGATATTACGATAGGTCACACGTGCTCTCAGAATGGAAAATTACTGGCATGACGTTTTGATATCTTTACGATTCGCGGGTAAATTCCAGTCAGTCAAAGTAGCAACTGAACTATCTCAAAGTTTGTTAACGTTTTTCAAGATTCATTAAAGCTACGACGTAAAAACCACTCACCCGATCGGTCGAGTATACAGCGAGATACACTCGTCCTATCCAGACTTAAACTCGCCAATGCGAGCGGGCGAGTGGAATTTTACACCCCTGATATCCATTTCGTAATACCTGAGATATAGTGAAAATGCATCAAAATTAACCTTAAATTCTAAGTAAATGGGGGAATAATTCATGAAATATTGGTGCCAAAGTTATGCACCTTGTGTCATAAATCAATATGTCTCCCGTATCACTGTGTGGTGGGAGACATAATTAAATATTGGTACCAGAGTTATGGGCCTTGTGTCATGTGATGTGGGAGATGATGTTGAACAACTACTTTCAGTTTGAATCAAATACATTTAGGAATAACAGCGATAGAGTGAAAGTGCATCTAAACTTTAACCTGAAATTCTAAGTGAAAAGGGGGGACAACTCATGAAATATTTGTGTGAGAGTTATGGCCCTTGTACCATAATTATGATGTGGGTGTTGATGAGGAATAACTGTTTTAAGTATTACAGAGATAAGGAGAAAAGAAAGTGTAAAGAAACTTTAACCAAGGTGGGGACGTGGAAAGACACTGACGCCAGGGTGAGTAGGATAGCTCTTCATATAGTAAAGCTAAAAATACTTAAGATTATCTTACCAGTTCTGTCCCTAAATACTGAATCAACTCTACTGCTTTCTTGTCAACATCACTCATGAATGGAAACTGATCCACAATAGTCAGGTACCGGCCATTTTCACATGTTCTGTATACCACTTCCAGCGTGTCTGTCTGAACTCGTCCCAAACACTGAAATATATCATAAACAACATTTTACAAGAAAATAGGCAGAGCTTTTCCAACAATATGTAACAGTGGATAGTTAACTCAACTAGTGTTCTATTTGTTTGTTTTGTGTTTAATGTCGGTTTTCAACAGTATTTCAGTTATGTGACGGCAGGCAGTTAACCTAACTAATGTTTTTGAATTCTGTACTAGTACAAACCTGTTCTCCGCAAATACCTGCCAACTTCCCCACATGAATCAGAGGTGGAGGATGAATGATCTCAGACACAATGTCTTTTATCAAATCCTCATGGAGAACATATGCCTCGCTCAGGGCTCTAACTCACGAACCCAAGATTGGTAGATCTGCGCTCTCCCTACTGAGCTAAGCGGGCAGGTTCTGATATGCTATGTCAGTGCAGTCATGTTATTGAAAATGGCACACATGACACAGAGAATATCTACACTGAGATTGTGAAATTAAAATATTTTGCAATTTCTGCACAATCATGATTCTTGAAACTAACCACTATGATTTTATATTCTGACCACCAAATTATGATACTAAAGTAGTAATTAAATTTAATAAGGCCCCTTCAAGATGTTCCTTTTCTTCATGTATATGTATGTACAGTTTACCTATAGACAGGATTCATACAGACCAACAGGTGAAAAAATTCACGACATTTTAAAGATTTTCCCCTTCAATTTCAGGACTACTTTTCACCTGTTTTCAAGGATTAATGATTTAGTGACAGTAAAAAATTCTAAATTCAAAGTATTCTTGGTGACGAAATGTTTCTAACAAGTCATGTCCTTCACATTTTCTGTGTGATTTTACTTCAATCTCAACCATGTTGGCAAACATGTTTTTAACACACTTTAACAGGGTTGCCACTTAGTTGAAAAAATGAAATTCCCTTACTTTTCCCTAACTAAACCATACTTTTCACTGACCAATACCACCATATTTTTTCGGACTCCTCCTTCCCTACAGCCGTCCAATCCACCCTTTTATATTTATTTTGTTTCAGATATAACAAACTTTCATTAACAAATACCAAAATTCCAGAGTTAACATATAACAAAATTGATTCAAAAACATTTAAATTATGTTTATGCACAATTAAACCAAAATGTGTTTGGAAATGCTTGACGACTGCCATAGCCACTGAACATTTTAAACATTGACCTAAAATTTTATTTTTCCCTGACTTTTCTAAAATTTCATTCTTCACTGACCATTATCAAGATTTCCCTGAAAATTTTCCCCTACTTTTCAAGGTAAGTGGCAACCCTATTTAAGCTCTGCTCACCAATCTAATACATATTAGCCCTCTGTCAATTAAACCTTGGTACAAATAATGTATTTCACCACGATCCTCTTAGGTTTACCATATTTATAACCAGTTTTTTTTTTCATAATTTCTTCAAGCATAATGTCATAAATATCACAGACTTCACTGAATTTCAGGAATTTTTCAAGCACCTTTAAGAGTCAGGAATAAATCAAGTTCTTTCCAGAACATTTCGACTTTTTTCAGGACTTTTAAGGAAGAGCATCAAATATCAGGACTTTTAAGGACTATATGAGCCCTGTTAGAGAAAGGTTGAAACAATGCTTCCTGGTAATGAACAATTTAAATGATTTTTTTCAGAACATACATATGGAGCATATCTATATCCAAATATCATTATATACGAGACACAAAACTATTCCACAGGCCAGCAATTATTTTTTATCAGACATATACATAGTACAACAACAATTTACAGTATAAAAGTTTTGTGCTATCTATATCAGCCATTACCTCTAGACAGACATTCAGTAGTTCAGAATGTAGCCCATCTTTATCGACTTGCGTTGAAAATTTGGACACAAAACTTCCAGCTGTCTCAGATGACTTGAGATATGTCTGCATCTTCTTTGTGGATTCTACAACATGAACATAACACAACATAACATCCACAGGAGATAACAGATAACATTTTTACTGGAAACTTCAGATGTATAAATGGAAATACAAATTGAACTAAATCTTACAAAATCTTTCATAAGTTGTACATTAAGTTTCAGTGAGTTACATGAGATTTTCTTATTATATAGGTGAGACACAGTCTCTCTATAAGTTCAGTGAGTTATGACAGTTTTCCCTCTTAGTGTAGTGTGTGAGACAGTTTTCTTTTTAAGTGCACTAATTTATGAGTTTTTCCCTGTGAGCTCAGTGAGTTTTCCCTGAGAGTTCAGTGAGCTCAGTGAGTTTTCTCTGTGAGCTTGGTGAGATTTCCCTGGGAGTTCAAGGAGCTCAAAGAGTTTTCTATGTGAGCTTGGTGAGTTTTTCCGTTCAGTGACCTCAGTGAGTTCTCTGTAAGCTTGGTGAGTTTTTCCTCAGTGTTCAGTGAGCTCGGTGAGTTTTCTCTGTGAGCTTGGTGAGTTTTCCCTGAGAGTTCAGTGAGCTAAGTGAGTTTTCTATGTGAGCTTAGTGAGATTTCCCTGAGAGTTCAGTGAGCTAAGTGAGTTTTCCCTGAGAGTTCAGTGAGCTAAGTGAGTTTTCTATGTGAGCTTGGTGAGTTTTCCCTGAGAGTTCAGTGAGCTAAGTGAGTTTTCTATGTGAGTTTAGTGAGATTTCCCTGAGAGTTCAGTGAGCTAAGTGAGTTTTCTATGTGAGCTTAGTGAGTTTTCCCTGAGAGTTCAGTGAGCTAAGTGAGTTTTCTATGTGAGCTTGGTGAGATTTCCCTGAGAGTTCAGTGAGCTAAGTGAGTTTTCTATGTGAGCTTAGTGAGATTTCCCTGAGAGTTCAGTGAGCTAAGTGAGTTTTCTCTGTGAGCTTGGTGAGTTTTCCCTGAGAGTTCAGTGAGCTAAGTGAGTTTTCTATGTGAGCTTGGTGAGTTTTCCCTGAGAGTTCAGTGAGCTAAGTGAGTTTTCTATGTGAGCTTGGTGAGTTTTCCCTGAGAGTTCAGTGAGCTAAGTGAGTTTTCTATGTGAGCTTAGTGAGTTTTCCCTGAGAGTTCAGTGAGCTAAGTGAGTTTTCTATGTGAGCTTGGTGAGTTTTCCCTGAGAGTTCAGTGAGCTTAGTGAGTTTTCTATGTGAGCTTAGTGAGATTTCCCTGAGAGTTCAGTGAGCTAAGTGAGTTTTCTATGTGAGCTTGGTGAGTTTTCCCTGAGAGTTCAGTGAGCTTAGTGAGTTTTCTATGTGAGCTTAGTGAGATTTCCCTGAGAGTTCAGTGAGCTAAGTGAGTTTTCTATGTGAGCTTGGTGAGTTTTCCCTGAGAGTTCAGTGAGCTAAGTGAGTTTTCTATGTGAGCTTAGTGAGATTTCCCTGAGAGTTCAGTGAGCTAAGTGAGTTTTCTATGTGAGCTTGGTGAGTTTTCCCTGAGAGTTCAGTGAGCTAAGTGAGTTTTCTATGTGAGCTTGGTGAGTTTTCCCTGAGAGTTCAGTGAGCTAAGTGAGTTTTCCCTGAGAGTTCAGTGAGCTAAGTGAGTTTTCTATGTGAGCTTAGTGAGTTTTCCCTGAGAGTTCAGTGAGCTTAGTGAGTTTTCCCTGAGAGTTCAGTGAGCTAAGTGAGTTTTCTATGTGAGCTTGGTGAGTTTTCCCTGAGAGTTCAGTGAGCTAAGTGAGTTTTCTATGTGAGCTTGGTGAGTTTTCCCTGAGAGTTCAGTGAGCTAAGTGAGTTTTCCCTGAGAGTTCAGTGAGCTAAGGAGTTTTCTATGTGAGCTTAGTGAGTTTTCTCTTTGTGAGCTTAGTGAGTTTCCCGAGATTCAGTGAGCTAGTGAGTTTTCTATGTGAGCTTGGTGAGTTTTCCCTGAGGTTCAGTGAGCTAAGTGAGTTTTCCCTGAGTGAGTTCAGTGAGCTAAGTGAGTTTTCTATGTGAGCTTGGTGAGTTTTCCCTGAGAGTTCAGTGAGCTCAGTGAGTTTTCTCTGTGAGCTTGGTGAGTTTTCCCTGCGAGTTCAGTGAGCTAAGTGAGTTTTCTCTGTGAGCTTGGTGAGTTTTTCCCTGAGAGTTCAGTGAGCTAAATGAGACAAATTTTCTATGTGAGCTTGTGAGTTTTCCCTGAGAGTTCAGTGAGCTAAGTGAGTTTTCTATGTGAGCTTAGTGAGATTTCCCTGAGAGTTCAGTGAGCTAAGTGAGTTTTCTATGTGAGCTTAGTGAGATTTCCCTGAGAGTTCAGTGAGCTAAGTGAGTTTTCTATGTGAGCTTAGTGAGATTTCCCTGAGAGTTCAGTGAGCTAAGTGAGTTTTCTATGTGAGCTTGGTGAGTTTTCCCTGAGAGTTCAGTGAGCTCAGTGAGTTTTCTCTGTGAGCTTGGTGAGTTTTCCTGAGAGTTCAGTGAGCTAAGTGAGTTTCTCTGTGAGCTTAGTGAGTCCAAAGAGTTTCTGTGAGCTGTGAGTTTTCTTGTGAGCTTCGTGAGTTTTCTCTGTGAGCTTGTGAGTTTTCATGAGATTTCGTGAGTCAGAGTTTTCTCTGTAAGCTTGGTGAGTTTTCTCTGTGAGCTTGGTGAGTTTTCTCAGTGAGCTTGTTGAAATTTCTCTGTGAGCTTGGTGAGTTTTCTCTGAGAGTTCAGTGAGCTCAGTGAGTTTTCTCTGTAACTTTGGTGAGTTTTCTCAGTGAGCTTGTTGAAATTTCTCTGTGAGCTTGGTGAGTTTTCCCAGTGAGCTCAGTGAGTTTTCTCTGTAAGCTTGGTTAGTTTTTCACTGTGAGCTTGGTGAGTTTTTCACTGAGAGCTCAGTGAGTTTTCTCTGTGAGCTTGGTGAGTTTTCTCTGAGGGTTCAGTAAGCTCAGTGAGTTTTCTCTGTGAGCTTGGTGAGTTTTGCATGAGACTTTGGTGAGCTCAGTGAGTTTTCTCTGTAAACTTGGTGAGTTTTCTCTGTGAGCTTGGTGAGTTTTCCCAGAGAGTTCAGTGAGTTTTTTTCTGTGAGCTTGGTGAGTTTTCCCTGAGAGTTCAGTGAGCTCAGTGAGTTTTCTCTGTAAGCTTGGTGAGTTTTTCACTGAGAGCTTGGTGAGTTTTTCACTGAGAGCTTGGTGAGTTTTTCACTGAGAGCTTGGTGAGTTTTCCCTGAGTGTTTAGGGGGCTCAGCGAGTTTTCTCTGTAAGCTTGGAGATTTTTCCCTGAGAGTTCAGTGAGCTCAGTGAGTTTTCTCTGTAAGCTTGTTAGTTTTCCTGTGAAGTCAGTGAGTTTTCCTGTGAGCTCAGTAAGTTTCTGTGAGCTCAGTGAGTTTTCTCTGTAAGCTTGTTAGTTTTCCAGTGAGCTCAGTGGGCTTTCCTGGGAGGCTGGTGAATTTTCTCTGTAACCTTAGTGAGGTTTCATGTGAGCTCAGTGAGTTTTCCTGTGAGCTCTGCAAGTTTTCTTCGTGGGCTTTCCTGTGAGGTTGGTGAGTTTTCTCTATAACCTTGGCGGGATTTCATGTGAGCTCAGTGTGGTTTCCTTGTGAGCTCAGTGAGTGTCCCTGTAAGCTCTTTAAGTTTTCCCTTTGAGTTTGGCGTTTTCCCTTTGAGCTCAATGAGTTTTCCCTTTGAGCTTGGAGTTTTCCCTTTGAGCTCAATGAGTTTTCCAGTTGGTTAAATCAAAGTGTTATATACTACAGCTTCTACATTAGGATCTTACAAAATTCACATTTACAACTGACATCATTGCAGGCACTTGACCAAATTACAAAATGCCACTAAAGACAAGCATTTTCAGGATATGTTACTGAAATATCAGCTCTCTAAGAAGGTAAAGTCTATAATTATATATATATGAAAACCACTTTTCTAAGCACCAGAAGAAAACAGTTTTTATTTGCTGGACAAATTATTATAAAGATATTAAAATTGAATAAAAAACTAAGTTTTGATAAAGTCAAGTGGTCTTATGCACATGTCTGATCACATAAGCAAAAGAAAAAAAGAACAACCTGGATTTATAGCTCTATCAGGGGTGGAAGACTTCTGTTTCTTGAATGCACTCTCCTTACACTGAAAATACAGTACACTGTAAAATCATCTACTTCTGTGAGCAGGAAATTTTGTAGTTTTGATAAAAACAACTGTGTTTTGCGGAATATGAATTTGTGGATTTCAACCTTGGAAGATTAAATGAATGGGGGTTTTAATTGTATGTTGTGATTTAATTATGGGAACTGATGTTACCACAAAATCCAAAGAAAATAGTCCCCAACCATACTCATTCTACAGCATGTCAGTAAAAAGCTTTATCATGTGATTTTTTAATACAGCCGAGTATAAAAAGGCACACCTCTAGACATGTTTCATTAACACTTTTAAAAACAAGTCTAAAAGAAAATATAAACTATGACTTGAAATGCTCAGTTATATTCTGTCTGACCCTTGCTTTATAACCTTTATTTACCTCAGTGAATATCACCTTGGTCAGGTCCATTACTGATATTCTATAGTTCATTACAATTGTCAAACCGCCTACAGTTTACTAATAACTCCTCTAGAAATTTTCTCAGACTATTTAAAAATATATTATGTCCAGTTAAGGCACTGTAATATTGTATGTAGATAAATTCCATGTAAAATATTAATGAAAGAAATACTGCAATTATGGAAAAGTATTTTGTTTACTAGAAATATCCCTTTTTATAGTGAACATCACTCTCTACAGACCTCCATGTGACCAGATAACAAACAATTACATAAGCAGAATTTACAAGTACTAACACAGTGTTTGCTTGTGGATCTATGTTTTAAGGAATTCTAATTTTATTTTTTATCTGGATATCAAAATATCTACCAGTATACATACATGTTTCTTGTCCTGTGCCTCTTTGGTGTTATCTAGACTTTTTCTCTTTCTGCCTACTGTAACTGGAGGTAATACTGGGGCGTCTATAATCTGGATCTTACTGCAATACAACAACATTCAAATGAGAAGAAAACTCCACTTGTATGATCACTTATTGCACATAATTCTGGAGAAAAAAACAACAATATGAATGATTTTGTTCTTCAGAGACTTATGGAAGTCAGAATTGCTTGTCCACTAAGCTTAGGAGTGAAGTATGCACAATGCAAGCTTATCACAACAAAACATACAACATACATTGTATTATTTCTCAATAACTTTAATGCAATAAAGCATCTGAATATATTTAAATGTATCAAATCAATTCAATATGAAACTGTGTTGTTTGTTTTGGGTTTAACGCCGTTTTTCAACAGTATTTCAGGCGGGCAGTTAACCTAACCAGTGTTCCTGGATTCTGTACCAGTACAAACCTGTTCTCCCCAATAATTGCCAACTTCCCCACATGTATCAGAGGTGGAGGACTAATGATTTCAGACAAGGTGTCGTTTATCAAATAGTCACGGAGAACATACGGCCCGCCCAAGGATCGAAGTCACGACCCCGCGATCCGTAGACCAACGCTCTACCTACTGAGCTAAGCGGGCGGGTTGAAATTGTGTTGAACTAAGAAGTAGATGTAACAGCAATTGAGGTAATCATTAAGAATATGCACAATAGTTTAGTGTAAAGCTGAAAACTGTCGTAACTTGTTCATTAAATTCAGTGAGTTCGGACAGTTTTCTGTTAAGACCTTAAATAATGTAAGTTTCCGTTTCAAGTTAAAATGTTGAGATCTAACACCCCAGCAGTTTGCTGCAACAGAAAAAAATTATTTCTGACCACTTCAAAACTATAAAAAGTTGGAACAAAAGTAATTAACTAAATTACTTACTGTGGTTTCAGTGGCTGTATATTAGGTTTATGTGCCACTCTGGCCTTTCTCTTGAATGCCAAGTTATCATGACTTTGAGGACACTCTTCAATATCCACCTTGCTGTCTCCTTTCTCATCAATCTTTTCTACAATACTTTCTTTGTTTCTAATTTCATCTGAATCTTCAATCCTTTTTGGTAACATTTCTACAATATCTGTTGCTCTATCTGAAGCTTTTGTTATTTCATTACTTGTATCATTAACAGTTTTAAGATCTATTTCATCTGATTCTAATTCACAACCTGGTGTGTTTCCTACAGCAGTACCCTTAGCATCAACTGAAACTTTCTTTGCCTTACTTGGATCTATTTTGTCTGTAGACGAAATCCTTTTTAATGCAGTTCTACTAGACTTTCTTATACACATTTCTATATTTGATTTATCTAAAGATGTCCTTCCTCTTGCTGGTCTTGGTTTAACTGCTACTGCACTTTCAGGTGCTTCAGTCAGAAACTGTTTGGGCTGGTTGAAGCAGTTTTCCTCATTAACTTCCATAACACTAGATTTTTCAGTTTTGACTTCATTTTTCATTCTTAATTCATTTATACTTTTTGAAATTTTTACTTGTTCATTTTTCACTTTGGAATGACTTTTAGGAGTTTTTACAGGACTTATCATAAGTGGTATATTGAACAGTTTTAAACTGTCCACATCACAGTTTGCATTCATTTTGGGAATATCTTGCACTTTTTCTAACTTCTTTCGATTTTCTTTTCTTTTTGAATTTTTCACCTTATCACAAACATTAAAAGAATCATCCTTTTTTGTTTTAAACATATCTTCATTTTCATTTTTGCTTTCAAAAGAATTCACTTCAATTTGAGAAATGCTGGTATTTTCCAATGTCAATGCTTGCTTCTCAATATCTGTTGAATTTGCAGAATTAGCATCAGTATCAGTTCTCAAAATACTTTCATGAATGTCTTCTTCATTATTTTCAATGTCATAAGCTTTGTCATCACCTAACTTCAGTTTTTGTTCATCACTCGTATGTTCAGGTGAAAGAGGAGACACTCTTTCTATATCCCTTATTGGCGAAGGCGGAAGAGGTGAAATTGGGTTTAAGAAATCAAATGGTGATATGGAAAGAGGTGATAAAGGTGATGCCCTATCAAATGAAGTAATACTTTGAACTGAAGATCTGGAAGATGAATCATCTTGATGCAATGTTTTGGATAAAAAAGGTATCCTTTCGTCATAGAGAGCATCTTTTTCAGCACCAGTATCCTTGACTACCCTGTGTGGTGATAAATGATCAGGTGGTTCAACATAATGATATGAGCATCCTGCTTTGTTTTGTTCCTCTTCGAATGTAACCTTAGATACTGAATGAGTATCAGTGCCAAGTTTTGAAATAGTTTTATCTACTTTCTGAGTCTTAGAGTTATTGTCAGTATTTGCATTTATATCACAGAATGGTTTAGCAACATTTTGAGCATTCACCAAATGTTGGCTGACAGGTGGTGATACCTCTTTCCTAACATCTAATAAATCCTCAACTCCAAATACAAAATTTGCATCACTATTAATTTTGGCAACACTTTCTTCACCATTGTCACCTTTATCAAAGTCTTCTCCAATATCCTCCTCAACAATAGTACCACAGGTTCCTGATTCTAAGTGAAACAGTCTTGATGGAGAGTTCCTAAAGGACACTGCACTATCAGTACTTGGGGCTCTCTCAAAGCTTGAAGCATTGACTGTAAAACCAGTGCTCATCTGTCTATTTGGAGTCACTTTTTCACTGCAGTTACCTGAACTGTCAAGTTCTGATCGAGTTCGTTCACCTGAATTATCACACTTATCTTCAAGCGCTGATTCTTTAACACTAACACTATGTCCAACTTGATTTTGATCTGCCTCTTTTAACATAGCTTCCCCATTTTTATTTCCATCAACACTTGTGTTAACACTACTTTGAATGGAACCATTTATACTCATTTCTGCTGTACAAACTGATTTTGATTCCTGCTCTTGTTCCTCACTGTTAGTTCTTTGTGACAAAGGTTTTGATGCTGTTTTGTCAGATTTAATAGTTGATTTTATACCATTTGAAACATTTAGAGGGTTTTCTCTAATAAATCCCTTTTTCTTACTGTCACTGTTTTCATTAGAGTTACAAGATTCCAAAACTTGTTCTTCATTTTTGTGTAGTACTTTTTTGCTGTCAACCTGCTCATTTCTTATGTTAGATATAACTTCTTTATTTTCAGTATTAATTTCTGAGTCAAGGTCTCTGTACTTACAAGTCCTTTTCAGTCTTCGTTTTACATTTTTTGTGTGCATTCCTCCTGCTTTAGGAGAAAACTTTTTGGTGTCTTTGTCAGATCTATCAAGAACATCATAATCACCGACATAACTAAAGTCTTCAATTTCATTAGACAATGTTCCTGATGAAGACTTCTGAAAATTAATAAACTTATTGTGTCCAAACTTTTTCAGATGACTTTTACTGGAGGTTTCATTAACTGCTTTGCATTTCAGAGCTTCAATATCTTTATGCAGTGTAGTTACTTTGCCTCCTGTATCCACTGCTTCTTGCTTTTGTAGACAAGATTTGGGAGTCGGGACAGGTTTTACTTCAATTGTTTCTTTCTCCTTCCAAATCTCTATGTGTTCCTCAGTGCCATCTGCTTTTATTTCATTAGAACTGGTTTTAACACAATGCCTTATACTTTGGGTGTCACTTTTGCTTACATTTTCATCCACATTTGTTCCAGTATTATTTGTAATATTTTGACTAGAACTGTTGGTAAAGTTATTACCTAATCTCATATCAGCCTGAATGTCGTCACCCTCCCCAGTGTTTGACATATTTTTTACAATACTTTTGGTTTCAGCTTCTACTTCAGAATCAGATAATGTTTCAGAAAATACTGGTGTAAATTCCTCAGTATCGTTTCTCTCTAACCTATCACATTCTGGTATATCACTATCATTTCTACTTGAATTAGAAGCATTATCAGAAGTTCTTACATTATCATTACACCTTTCTTCTACTTGTTTATCAGTATCCTGTTTTTCAATTGTATCACAGACTTGGTCACTAGCTTCATTATCTTTCTGACTGTTTATTCTGGCACTTCTTCTCACTAGAGGTTTCTTTATTTTCCTATCAGAATTTCTTTCAAGACTCACAGAAACACCAGTCAAGCTTTTTGTGTTTTTATCCGAATCCATGTCTACGTTTTTGTCATTTATTTTGTTCTGGCTCGGTTGGTGAGCAGTTCGCTTTCTTAAAGCAGTTGGTGATGTAATGACAATACTTTCAGCTAGCTTTTCTTTTAAAGACTGCTGACCATCTCTATCTCCTTCTGCAGAGAATGCATCTGTCACTTTAACAGGATTACAGTTTTTATCCTGTTTGCCCCCATTCTCAACTTTTGCTTTAGGTTTCAAAGTTTCAAGATCATTAACATTAATAATTTCTCCAAAAGTTTTTGAAACATCTGTAGAGTCTTTAACTATTTGCTCATCTTTATACTTTCCCAAAGTTTCTTCATCTGTGTTGTTCACATTTTCAGTTATCTTTTCTTCTGTTTCTTTACCTGTTAATATTATCTGAAAGACAAGAAACAAGAACATGGAAGAATTCAAGATTTGCTGAGTTCATACTTGCTGATCACCTGTGAAATCTGAAATAATACAGGTGTGTCTAACATGTGCAATACCGTAAAATCATCTGATTCTTTTGGTATAACATTCTGTGATTTTATCCTGAATGGCTATTGCATTAAGACATGAATTTGTGGATCTAAAGCTCTAAAGAAACAACAGCTGTCCCAACTATTTGAAGACTTGTCAGTTGAATGGATTTTCTATCTAAGAATATGTATATTGTCCAAAGTCATGTAACAGTTATAGTACTTGATGCTGTAACCTTCTGTTATTGCCTTAAAGATGAGTGTGATTTTTAACACAGTACATGTGTATCTACAATGGTTAAAAACAAGGTATTGTACTCTTTGAAAAGTTTTAACCAAACTGTCTCAGTTGAAAAGGGGCATAACTCTGATAATACTGTGTAGAGTTACTCATCTTGTCAAACAAATGTTTGTCACTCTGAGGAAGTACAGCAAGTTTCAATTTAATACCTTAAAGGTCCAATACTAAGGAAAGTGAACATTTTAATTTCTTTTAAAAAGCACAGAAACTATTTCATTTTATTGGAAAATGAAAGTTGGTATGTAGAAATTTGAAATAAATCGCAGTATATGTACAATTATTTTTCTATGAAGTATGAAGAAAGTTAAAAAGACCTGGGGGGTCATTCTGTCGATTCATTGAAATTTCAACATAATACACATACATTTCTTTGAGTTCCAAAGACCTTCTGTAAATTTTGACCTGCCAATCTTCATTATTTAGTGTCTTGCAGAAGTCTATGCACTGGCTATGAAAAAAATTGCCAACTCACTTTCCCTTAGTAATGGACCTTAAGCAATGAAGATGATATTGAACTTTGCAATTTTTTTACAAAAATTTCTAAGTTAAATAAGGGCCTTAGTTTGTAAATTTTGCAGGTAGATCTCGAGTTACACTAATTCATATTTCCACTATGAGCAAGTACATTAAGTTTCAATTAAAATCTTAAGGAAAGAAGAAGATATTGGACTTTATAAAAACTTTAACCAATATTTCTAAGTTAAAAACGGGTATAATTTTTGAAACACTGCATTAAGAATTACACAACTTGTCACACTAATGAACATGAGGTGCTCTTCACAGAGGTTATACTGTATATGAGCTGTGCCATGAGAAAACCAACATAGTGGCTTTGCGACCAGCATGGATCCAGACCAGCCTGCGCATCCGCGCAGTCTGGTCAGGCTCCATGCTGTTCGCTTTTAAAGCCTATTGGAATTGGAGAAACTGTTAGCAGACAGCATGGATCCTATGTTGGTTTTCCCATGGCATGGCTCATATGTTACATAATTATGTACCTGTTGTTGAGCATCATCTTCTAATAACTGTTGTTCCAGTACATCAGCTATATCAGAGACTTCACCTTCATCATCCATCTCTACACTGTCCTTTTGTCTCTTTATCTGTCATAAAAAACTCACCATAACTAACATGCCTCTTTATTAACATAAGATAACAAATATGTCTCTTTATTAACAAAATGTAACAAACATTTCCCATTTTTACATCAAGGGGATAATGTTTTTATTTCATAAGACATATAAATAATAACAGACAAGTTCTATGGCTTTTTCCATTTAGTAACAGTCCATAACAAACATGTCTCTTCACTAATATAACACAACAAACATGTTCATTTAATATCCTAATATGACTAACAATGCTTGAATCTTCACAATGATATTATGTTGACATCACAACATGATATTTAGCGCCATGTACGCATCAAGAAATAGCTCTTTCAAATTTCATGAAATATTTTACTTAATAACATGTTTAAACGAAACGTCACACTGCACAAATGTGTTGATTAATTAACACACATGCTGATTTGGAATTCGCTTTGCTGAATAATTCGCATTAATTTTCTCCCAAACTGAACTCTGCCGCAAGACGTATTACCATTTCAGGCCCTAGTAAACAAAGACCTACTATTGGCACCATGCTTGCACGAAGAAACAGTTCCACCATATTTGATATAAATTTAACAATAAAGAACATATTAGAATCAAAATAATTTATAGCAAAATAGTGCTTTATCACTATTTATACACTCGGGTGGTTATACATCTTTGGAAATAATTTCACTCGGGCTGCGCCCTTGTGAAATTATTATTATTATTATACCAGATTTATATAGCGCCCTCATGATCAATTTCACATTCAAAGGCGCTTTACATAGTTCAAATGCAGCCACACAGGGTGCATAATTCATCCTCTACTAGTACAGACAGAGCGATCTGACCAGAGGGACAGAGTGAGACAAAGCCCCCACGACAGAGAGATCAGAAATCAGATACAGGCTTGTCTGGCTAACTTAGCCTAGCTCGTTGCGAATAGACAGCCTGGTTCTTTAACGTGCCCAGTGTATAGCACTGATATATGCAAGGATTTCCTGGGTTCCTGGCCAGTACACCACTAGTTGGGTGGGAAACACTGTAAAGCGTTTCTGAAAATTCCCCGAGTAGCTGCCGGGGATCGAACCCCCGACCTCAGGATTGGAAGGCCAGTGTGCAAACCACTGAGCTATCTGTTCACATGTATAACCGCCCATCGTGTATAAATAGTGATTAAGCACAGTTTTGCTATAAATTATTTCTTAAACACACAATCTCTTAACATGTCCTTTTAGTAATGCAACATAACAGCATGACATTGTCTCTTTAATAACACACTATAAGAAACTTGTCTCTTTTGTAACATACCATGACAAATATGCCTCCCTAGTAACATACAATGATAAAATGTCTCTTTGTAACAAACCATAAGAAACATGTTTCCTTCTTTACTAACATGCCATAAGAAATATATCTTTTACAAACACCATAACAACCAAGTCTCCTTACAAACAAACCATAAAAACATGTTCTATCAGTAACAAAGAATTTCAACTGAATTCTCTTCCAGTCACAATCTACTGAATACTACAAACTAAATTCTTTTTAAATCCCTCAACATAAGTTACAGAGTTACATATAAGACAACAGAAAGGTCCCACAATCCATTTACTTTCTTGTAAAAGTGTGGACAAAGTCTTATGAGCATAACACATTCTTAACTATTTATTAGTCATTTGTACAAAGTTATTCTACAAGTGTGCTTGAAATGTTTGGCCTGTGTGACCTTGATCTTAGTACAATTGCTCTAAATCTTTTTATACAACACAATGATCTTATGTAAAAACATAATCCCAAAGTCCTTCAATTCATGTCAGAGTTATGGAGCTTTTACCAATTGGGCAGCTGGGCCTTCTCAACTGGTAGGGTACGTACAAATGGAAGATGTATAAAGTACAGTTTCTTTTAAATGAGCCATGTCATGAGAAAACCAACATAGTGCGTTTGCGACCAGCATGGATCCAGACCAGCCTGGGCATCTGCACAGTCTGGTAAGGATCAATGCTGTTCATTTTCAAACCCTATTGCAATTAGAGAAAGTGTTAGCAAGCAGCATGGATCCTGACCAGACTGCACGGATGTGCAGGCTGGTCAGGATCCATGATGGTCGCAAAGGCACTATGTTGATTTTCTCATGGCGCGGCTTAAATAAGAATAATATAATCAAATCTGGTACCTTCCTTTCTGCAAAGCATGCTGGTGATGGTGGTAGTGGTGACAAACACTTCATGAGTGGACTAAATGTCCAGGACACACTACACAAACTCTTACAATCATCAGAGTCCTCTGAACTGCTTGCACTTCCTGGTTCAAGCTTCTCTTTCCCATGAGGTGAAGAAATAACGTCTGCAAACAGGAAGAACTTTGTTGTAAGATATTATAAAGCAGAATCAGTGACTGAAAATAGTTAAAACTCAGAAATATTTTATACAACCAAAGCTGTTTAATAACAATATGTTGAGACATTACCGCACCTACCTATAAAATATCATTTTACATACAAAAGCTTTAGTAAAATTATCTAAAATATTTATGAAAGGGGCATAACTTTGTTATAATATAAGTAAGAGTTATGGAACCTTGCTCTGTTGGCTAGTTTCATGTCACAGACATGTGTTATGTTCAATCAGCTACCAAGACTGTCTACAAATGTTAGTTTTGGAGAAAATATTCTTGAATGCCTTCATTTCTTCATATTGCCCTTATTTTCAACTCAAGTGTTTCTATGTGCTGGATGACAAAGTACCCAAATTTAAACAAGAGGGTCATGATGACCCTGAATAGCTCACATGAGTATATCGAACCACATGTTTCAAATGGCAAACTGATGCTAAAATATTAGAAAGAAGATCAGTAGGTCACATTTATGGTCACTGAAAGACAGTTTAAAGATTGGTGTGCAAAACTGTACATGTCATCCAAATTACAAGGCTGGATCTTAAACTACAGTGGTCACAAGCAAAAGTTTACAAACGGACATACGGACGACGTAGACCTACTAACCTAGTTTTTGACCGCAGCTGACCCAGTTTCGAACTTGACCTGGATATCATCAAGATGAATACTCAGACCAACTTTCATGATCCCATGAAAAATATTGCCTCTAGAGAGGTCAAAAGGTTTTTCTATTATCTGATCTACTGACCTAGTTTTTGATAGCACGTGACCCGGTTTCGAACTTGAACTAGATATCATCAAAGTGAATATTCTGACCAATTTTCATGAAGATCCATTTAAAAGTATGGACTCTAGAGAGGTCACAAGGTTTTTCTATTTTTAGACCTACTGACCTAGTTTTTAAACGCATGTGACCCAGTTTCGAACTTGACCTAGATATCATCAAGGTGAACATTTTGACTAATTTTCATGAAGATTCATTGAAAAATATGGCCTCTAGGGAGGTCACAAAGTTTTACTATTTTAAGACCTACTGACTTAGTTTTTGACCGCACGTGACCCAGTTTCGAACTTGGCCTAGATACCATCAAGATGAACATTATGACCAATTTTCATGAAGAGCCATTGAAAGGTATGGACTCTATAGAGGTCACAAGGTTTTTCTATTTTTAGACCTACTGACCTAGTTTTTAAACGCATGTGACCCAGTTTCGAAACTGATTTATGTATCACCAAAGTGAACATTATGATCAATTTTCATGAAGATCCATTGAAAAATATGGCCTCTAGGGAGGTCACAAGGTTTTTCTATTATTTGACCTACTGACCTAGTTTTTGATCGCACATGACCCAGTTTCGAACTTGCTCTAGATATTGTCAGGGTGAACATTATGACAAATTTTCATGAAGATCCATTGAAAAGTATGGACTCTAGAGAGGTCAAAAGGTTTTTCTATTTTTAGACCTACTGACCTAGTTTTTAACCGCAGTTGACCCAGTTTCAAACTTGACCTAGATATCATCAAGGTGAACATTCTGACCAATTTTCATGAAGAGCCATTGAAAAATATGGCCTCTAGGAATGTCACAAGGTTTTTCTATTATTTGACCTATTTATTTATTTGGGTTTCACTGCGCACCAACACAGTATAGGTTATATGGCGCCAAACAGGACTACAAATTTTGGTTCCACATCTCATTTACAGCGAAATAAAAACATGAGGTATGGAATCAAAATTTGCTTACCTGCTGGAATCACAGTTACTGCAAAACCAAGTGTTAAGACCCTATTACTCGCCTCTTATGATCATGCAAGGGTAAGGCAGTGGTTCCAATTGTTTTCATAAACAGATCGTCCCAGAACCACATGGGGCTATTGACCTAGTTTTTGACCGCACGTGACCTAGTTTCCAACTTGACCTAGATATCATCAAGGTGAACATTATGACCAATTTTCATGAAGATCCATTGAAAAGTATGGCCTCTAGAGAGGTCACAAGGTTTCTCTATTTTTAGACTTACTGACCTAGTTTTTGACCGCATGTGACCCAGTTTCGAACTTGACCTAGATATCGTCAAGGTGAACATTCTGACCAATTTTCATGAAGATCCATTGAAAAATATGGCCTCTAGGGAGGTCACAAGGATTTTCTATTTTTAGACCTACTGACCTAGTTTTGGATCGCACATGAACCAGTTTCGAACTTGACCTAGATATTATCAAGATGAACATTCTGACCAAATTTCATAAAGATCCCATGAAAAATGTGACCTCTAGAGTGGTCACAAGCAAAAGTTTACGGACCCATGCACGGACGACGGATGCCACGCAATCACAAAAGCTCACCTTGTCACTTTGTGACATGTGAGCTAAAAACAGTTATCCCTTGTAAACTGTAAAGTGGTGTACTTTCCTTACAAATTTTATTTTACTAAAGAAGTCCAGACTTCAAAAAGTGGCAGATTCTTCATTCCTAATCTTTCCAACATTCTGTATTTTAATACTAGTGCAAATTCTTTTCTTTTCTGACATATAAATGACTATCTTTAGCAGAATTTAAAGCTCTTTCAGTGGCTGATGGTGTGGATGGAAGTATTTGGCTGGAGGGTAACTGTTTAGGTGGTAATGAGGCTCTGCAGAGTTACTGTACAAAATGTTACCAGAGAGCCAGACATTTCCACCTGCACCTTCTACCAATGATAGATTCTTTTTCTTGCATACCATATTCTTAAAATAATAGAAATCATCAAAACAAGAGCACCGCCTTGCGTTTTTGTCTCTGTATAATAGAAATATTGTCCTACCCATGATTTTCTAAGTCCAAAACGGCCATAATTCCTGCAAAAAGCAATGTAGAGTTGCAGCACTTGCTATGCAAAGTTAACTTTTAATGGCAAATAACTGCTCCAAGTTGTAAAGCAATAGCTTTGACCGTTAAGGAGAAAAGTTGACCTAAATGCAAAACTTAACCAAGAAATCTGATATTTTCTTTATCCAAAAGGGGCCATAATTCTTGCAAAAAGCAGGATGAAGTTATGTTTCTTGCTGTACAGAGTCAGCTATTGATGGTGAACAAGCGTAGCAAGTTTTAAAGCAATAGTTTTGATAGTTTAGGAGAAAAGTTGACCTAAACATAAAACTTAACCAGGCAACGCCGACGCCGACCAAGTGATGACAATAACTCATCTTTTATTTTTCAAAAAATCTGATGAGCTAATAAAAATGAATGTTTTTCTTTCATCATGATATACACTTTTTTTTATAACAGTAGTATTTACACTTTCATTCATATTAAGCACAACAGTCATCTTACACCATGGCTAAAGATTAATAATATCTGTCATGTGTTTACGAATCGGATAGAAATATCCGTCCCGAGGGCACCTGCGCATTGGGCGGTAATGAGGCTTGCTGAATTACCGCCCATGCGCAGGTGGCCGAGGGACGGATATTTTTTCTTGCATATCGTATACATGCTAGCATTTCATTCTGGCTGATTATTTTTCTTGCATACCGTATTTTACAAATCACAGATAGAAATATTTATTTAGCACTCTTTCTTATAGTAGAGAATGAACACAAAGCGCGGGAAATTAATGTCCGTAAGCAGGAGTGACGTCATGATGTTTTGCGTTACGCACAATAATAAAGTTCCATTTTAGTTTTATCGTTTGTAGCGTAACGTTATGTTCTTACGGTAAACTAACGTATTTTGAATCGAGACATATACTATAAGGAACGGAGAGAAACTATCAAGGTACCTGCTTTTTTCGTATTTTACATAAACAATATGTTATCAGTGCATGAACCACCAGCTGCCATTAACAGCACGAGAGTCATCTGGCATGGGGGGGTGCCAGATGGGTTTTGCCGGCATGGGTAAAATCACCGGAAATGCCAGTCCGGTGTGCAAGAATAATAATATCTGTCATGTGTTTACGAATCGGATAGAAATATCCGTCCCGAGGGCACCTGCGCATTAGGCGGTAATGACTGATATTTTTTCTTGCATATCGTCTACATGTTAGCATTTTATTCTGGCAGATTATTTTTCTTGCATACCGTATTTTACAAATAACAGGTAGAAATTTAATATTTTCTTTGTAGCACTCTTTCTTATAGTAGAGCGCGGGAAATTAACGTCCGTAAGCAGAAGTGACGTCATGATGTTTTTGCGTTACGCACAATAACAAAGTTCCTATTCAGTTTTATCGTTTGTAGCGTAACGTTATGTTCTTATGGTAAACTAACGTACAGTAAACCTCGCTTATAAGGAACAGTTTGGGACCTCTAAAAATTGTTCCTTATTACCGAGGTTCCTTATATCCGTATAGCGAACTAATTCCTCGTATCAGAGGTTTGTATAACGAACACAATTTGTATAGCAAACACTATTTGACTGACGTTTGAAAAGGGCTCCGGGTCGACCATGAATCTTTATGTGAGAAATGTGAGTACCGGTCCTTTCCTAGAGAGATGGTAAGGTAAACTGACTGCGTGTATATGACTGAAATAGTGTTGAAACACGGCGTTTAAACCTAAACTAAGCTAAAATGTACGTCGGTAAGAATGATGTGATTTGTGTTTATTTTTTGTCGGCTATTTCTATCTTCTTGTTTTAGGAGAGCACTACATTATGATTATAAGATATGTTGCAGCCCTTAAGTTGCTCGGCAGCATGTTATTTGAAAAGGCATCAATACTAATATAAAATAAATGTTCAAATAATTAATAAAAAAATGTTGAATTAGACTACCAATTAAAATTTAAAAGTAGGGTGTTTATGACATACAGTGCATTATGACTAGACAACGGCGCCATACATACTAAAGTGTAAATTATACCTACAGTTTTGCTATTGTCCATTTTAGCACCTGCTATAATTTTTACAATTGAAAATTTGGTAAACTGGACTGTTTGCCATTGTTAATCATGCGTAATTAACACATTTATTTAGGATAATATGACATGACCGTGTCCACGACTGATTTTCGTTCACTATTGTTAAGATGAGATACCTAATACATGTAGCTCTCAGACATAATCTCGAGTAAATATAAGTAAATGATGATATTATTTATTTTCTTTTTATCATATCCGTGAACAAACTAAAGATCATAGAAATGAAATAATATGTGTTTATTCATGTGCATAAAAGCGCGTGAAAGTGCCGACGTTACTCTGACGTCATCAGCGATTCTCCTGTTTATTTCCAGTTTTCAATGATTTTTATTCTTTATGTCTGTTCGCTATAACCGAGGGTTTTATATTGAATTTAGTACTCTGGGACTAGAAAAAGTGTTCCTTATAACCGAGTGTTCCTTATAACCGAGTTCCCTATAACCGAGGATTTTTACACTGAATAAAGAAGGAATTAGATCGGGGAATTGAAAACTGTTCCTTATGACCGAGTGTTCCTTATATCCGAGTTCCTTATAAGCGAGGTTTACTGTATTTTGAATCGAGAAATATACTATAAGGAATGGAGAGAAACTACCAAGGTACCTGCTTTTTTCGTATTTTTACATAAACAATATATTATCAATCCATGAATCACTAGTTGTCATTAACAGCACAAGAGTCATCTGGCATGGTGGGTACCAGATAGGTTTTGCCGGCATGGGTAAAATCACCAGAAACGCCAGTCTGGTGTGCAAGAAGAGTTTTTCCAGCACCGATAAAAAACAAAAGGGTCATGAGACCCTGAATCGCTCACCTGAGTAATATGAGCCACATGTTTCAAACGAAAAACTGACGCTAAAATATTAGAAAGTAGGTCAGTAGGTCACATTCATGGTCACTGAAAGACAGTTTTAAGATTGGTATGCAAAACTGTCCATGTCATCCAAATTCCAAGGCTGTATCTTAAAAAACAAGAAAGTAGGTCAGTAGGTCAAGGTCACAGTCAAGTGATCCCTAATCATTTGGGTCATCAGGTAATTATAATTAAACAGTCTAGGAAATATGACCTGATAATTTTTGAAGTATTTTTTTCCCTATATAACTCATAATCATAACAAGTGACCCCCAGGGCGGGGCCTTTCTTCACCCCAGCGGCATAATTTGAACAAACTTGTTAGAGATCCACCAGGCAATGTTACATACCAAATATCAAATGCCTAGGCCTTGAACTTTCAGACAAGAAGATCTTTAATTTTTTTCCTATATAAGTCTATGTTAAACTTGGTACCCACAGGGCAGGGCCTCTTTTCATCCTAGGGACATAATTTGAACAATTTTGGTAGAGAAACACTAGGAAAGGCAATATACTAAATATCAAAAGCCTAGGCCTTGCAGTTTCAGGCAAGAAGATTTTTTTCGCTATATAAGTCTATATGTAAAACATGAGACCCCCCGGGGCAGGGCCTCTTTTCACCCCAGGGGCATAATTTGATAAATTTTGGTAGAGGACCACAAAGCAATGCTACATACAAAATATCAAAGGCCTAGGTCATGCGGTTTTAGACAAGAAGATTTTTAAAGTTTTTTACTATACAAGTCTACGTAAAACTTGTGACCCGTGAGGCAGAGCCTCTTTTCAACCCAGGGGCATAATTTAAACAATTTTGGTAGAGGACCACAAGGCAATGCTACATACAAACAAGAGCTGTCTGATGACAGTGCGCTCGACTATTCGAAGAATTGATTGAAGAATGGGGTCAAAATATTAACATAGATATTCAGACAAAAGAAAACAAGAGCACCGCCTTGCGGGTGCTGACGCTCATCTGATTTTTTTTAGTGTAATAGAAATATTGTCCTACCCATGATTTTCTAAGTCTAAAAAGGGCCATCATTCTTGCAAAAAGCAGGATAGAGTTATGTTTCTTGATGTACAGTGTCCACTTATGATGGTGAAAAACTGTTGCAAGTTTTAAAGCAATAGCTTTGATAGTTTATGAGAAAAGTTGACTTAAACATAATACTCAACCAAGAAAATGATTTTCTAAGTCCAAAAGGGGCAATAATTATTGCAAAAAGCAGGATGGAGTTATGTTGCTTGCTGTACAGGGTCAGCTTATGATGGTGAACAAGTGTTGCAAGTTTCAAAGCAATAGCTTTGATAGTTTAAGAGAAAAAGTTGACCTAAACATAAAACTTAACCAAGAAATCTGATATTTTCTAAGTCCAAAAGGGGCCATAAATCTTGCAAAAAGCAGGACGGAGTTATGTTTCTTGCTGTACAGGGTCAACTTATGATGGTGAACAAGTGTTGCAAGTTTTAAAGCAATAGCTTTGATAGTTTAGGATTAAAGCTGACCTAAACATAAAACTTAACCAAGAAAACTGATTTTCTAAGTCCAAAAGGGGCAATAAATCTTGCAAAAAGCAAGATGGAGTTATGTTTCTTGATGTACAGGGTCAGCTTATGATGGTGAACAAGTATTCCAAGTTTCAAAGCAATAGCTTTGATAGTTTAGGAGAAAAGTTGACCTAAACATAAAACTTAACCAAGAAATCTGATATTTTCTAAGTACAAAAGGGGCCATAAATCTTGCAAAAAGCAAGATGGAGTTATGTTTCTTGCTATACAGGGTCAGCTTATGATGGTGAACAAGTATTCCAAGTTTCAAAGCAATAGCTTTGATAGTTTAGGAGAAAAGCTGACCTAAACATAAAACTTAACCAGGCAACGCCGACGCCGACGCCGACAACCGCTCAAGTGATGACAATAACTCATCATTTTTTTTCAAAAAATCAGATGAGCTAAAAATAGATTAGACAGTGTTCCAGTATTTGTGGATTTCGATAAGTCTTGCACTAAACGGCAATGTGTGAACCAATTTCAAAGTCCAAAAAGGGCCATAATTCAACCAAAATAGTTGTCAGAGTTATGTACTCTTGCCTACTGATGGAAATCATAATGATAAACAAGTGTTCAAAGTTTAAAAGATATATGTCAAATAGTTTTGACAAAACATGGACTTGTATGAAAACAGAACAGATTTCCAAGTCCAAAAAGGGCCTTATTTCAGCCAAAATAGATGATAGAGTTATGTACTCTTTCCTACAGATATAGACTATTATACTGAATAAGTGATAAAAGTTTCAAAGTCATATGTCAAACACTTTACACAAAATATGAACTGGTACGAAAAACTTAACCAAGATTTCTAAGTAGAAAGGGGCCATAATTCAGCCAAAATCCTTGATGGAGTTATGTACATTTGCCTATAACTAGTCATGGTGATGGTTAACAAGTGTTGAAAGTTTCAAAGCTTTATCTCAAAAGACTTTGCAAAAATATGAACTGGTACGAAAAACTTAACCAAGATTTCTAAGTCAAAAAGGGCCATAATTCAGCCAAAATCCTTGACGGAGTTTTGTGCTCTTGCCTATAACTGGACATGGTGATGGTAAACAAGTGTTGAAAGTTTCAAAGCTTTATCTCAAAAGATTTTGTCAAAATATGAACTGGTATGTAAAACTTAACCAAGATTTCAAAGTCAAAAGGGGCCATAATTCAGCCAAAATCCTTGATGGAGTTATGTACTCTTGCCTATAACTAGACACGGTGATGCTAAACAAGTGTTGAAAGTTTCAAAGCTTTATCTCAAAAGACTTTGCCAAAATATGAACTGGTATGTAAAACTTAACCATGATTTCTAAGTCAAAAGGGGCCATAATTCAGCCAAAATCCGTGATAGAGTTATGTGCTCTTGCCTATAACTAGACTCGGTGATGCTAAACAAGTGTTGAAAGTTTCAAAGCTTTATCTCAAAAGATTTTGCCAAAATATGAACTGGTACGAAAAACTTAACCATGATTTCTAAGTCAAAAGGGGCCATAATTCAGCCAAAATCCGTGATAGAGTTATGTGCTCTTGCCTATAACTGGCCATGGTGATGGTAAACAAGTGTTGAAAGTTTCGAAGCTTTATCTCAAAAAACTTTGTCAAAAAGCGGACTGGTACGAAAAACTTAACCAAAGTGAGACGCCGACGCCGACGCCGTGGTGAGTAGGATAGCTCTACTTATTCTTCGAATAGTCGAGCTAAAAATCAAAGGCCTAGGTCATGTGGTTTTAGACAAGAAGATTTTTAAAGTTTTTTACTATTTAAGTCTATGTAAAACTTGTGACCCCCGGGGCAGGGCCTCTTTTCACCCCAGTGGCATAATTTGAACAATTTTTGTAGAGGACCACAAGGCAATGCTACATACAAAATGTCAAAGGCCTAGGTTATGTGGTTTTAGACAAGAAGATTTTTAAAGTTTTTTACTATATAAGCCTATGTAAAACTTGTGACCCCTGGGGCGGGGCCTCTTTTCACCCCAGGGGCACAATTTGAACAATCTTGATAGAGAACCATAAGATGATGTCACATGTCAAATATCAAGCCTCTACGCCTTGCAGTTTTGGACAAGAAGTTTTTCCTTTCAGTTGCCATGGCAACCAGAGTTCTGCATAGAATAAAATTCTTTGAACAATTTTGAAAGGGGACCACCCAAGGATCATTCCTGTGAAGTTTGGTGTAATTCTGCCCAGTGGTTTTCAAAAAGAAGATATTTTTAGAGAATGTTGACGGATGCACGACTGACGACGCACGATGGACGACGACGGACACTGAGCAGTCACAAAAGCTCACCATGAGCCTTCGGCTCAGGTGAGCTAAAAACACAGGAAAATCTTGTCTGGCATGCACAGAAACTTTCTATGTTACCTATATTCTGAGATTCAGACTGCCTTTCAGATAATGTCCTTGAACGTCTTCGACCAATAGGAGATGGTCTATAGTCACGAGGACTGTGACCTCTTGGGCTGCGAGTTGGAGACTTCAGGGGACTTGATATATTTCCTGATGATGTTCTTCTACGTCGCTTGGGACTGAACTCTAGAAATGGTAAAACATCTGGCGTGTAAAATGAACACCATATTGCCTAAGCATAAAACTACTGCATCTGCTATAATTATATACATTCTGGTTTTGCATCAAGGTGATGAAATTTCATAAAACTATTTGACATTTTTGAATGGGGTATTTGATAATTTTGTGTAATTATATGTTTTGAGAAGCTGCTGATAATAAGACAAAAATGTTATAAATCATGTGAAGACAATAAATGGATGTGTGACATCATTTTACACTGTATCATCATGTTAAAAAGTTCATTTACATCAATTTTATATCTGTCAAAGTCGAGTACATGTTATTGTGACTAGTATATAATAAACGTCTTTTTAAATGGCAATGGCATGCCTCACATTCTTACTAGAGCTGCTAAACCTATATTTGGCATTTTTGGGTTATGCCTTCAAGCAACCATAGCTTTACCCATGCTAATAACCACTGCCATTTAACCTTAAGCCTGCTGCCGGCAAGCAATTCTGCCTTTGCAACCAGTGCAGACCAAGATGTTTGCTATTCAGTCAGTAAATTTTAAGTGAACATCCCTCCAAATAATAAATTGTACTGCCCAAATTGAATGTCAGACCAGTCTATTCTAGAAATTTAGTAGGGTAAGGGTTAATAAGTGTATGATTTAACTATTTTGGAAACAAGCTTTACTACAAGTCTGAAGTTGACCTACATCAGTGATTTTCAGGTTAGGGGAATGGTGGTAGGCCCTGTTATTTCAGGGGAAATTCCTAAGAACTAAAATAAGAAAAAAATCATGTTAAAAAATAGTATTTTTCATAAATAATATGTTACACTCCAGAAGAAAATGAATTTAAAGCACAATGTCTTGTATTTTTTTTTGTTTTTTTTAATAGTATGGCTTACTTATGTATTACATGTTTTGGTCAATTATTTTTCTTCTTTTTTGTGCAGGGTAGATCTAAGGGGGAAGGAAGGAATTTCTGTCAACTAGAAATGTGTCCATGGGACACAGATGCCCCCACTACATGACAAAGGACACAATTTTTTACCTAGGTCAGGGGCCATAACTCCTACAATACTGAATGAATCCGGATGCGAAACCCCAGGTGCACAACCACAAATGCTGACCAACATTCCTTTAAACTTTGGTGACTCTAGGCCAAATACTTTTGGAGCTATGCGTGACACAACATTAAAATGACCAATTTTTAACTAAGTCAGGGGCCATAACTCCTACAAGACTGAGTGAATCCGGATGCAAAACCCCAGGTGCACAACTGCACATGCTGACCAACATTCCTGTAAACTTTGGTGACTCTAGGTCAAATACTTTTGGAGCTATGCGCGACACAACATTAAAATGACCAATTTTTTACTAAGTCAGGGGCCATAACTCCTACACAAATGAATGAATCCGGACGCAAAACCCCAGGTGCACAACTACACATGCTAACCAACATTCCTGTAAAGTTTTGTGACTCTAGGTCAAATACTTTTGGAGCTAGGTGCGACACAACATTAAAATGACCAATTTTTACAAAGTCAGGGGCCATAACTCCTACAAGACTGAATGAATCCGAACGCGAAACCCCAGGTGCACGACTACACATGCTGACCAACATTCCTGTAAAGTTTTGTGACTCTACGTCAAATACTTTTGGAGCTATGTGCGACACAACATTCTCGGAAGGACGGACGGACAGAAGGACGGACAAGGGCAAATCTATATGTTTCCCCCAAAAGTGGGGGGCATAAAAATGTGGGGGAAAGTATTTTTGGATACGGGAACTGGGCTAAAGAACAACCCAAAAATCACTGTACATCATCACTGTACATCATCTCAGTACCAGAGCAAAACATACTTCTTTCTTTGAGTACAGTTGTAAGATGTTCAATCCTTGTCAGAGCTCCAGACAGTTTACTCTCCAGTCTTTTCTCATTCTTCAACATTGCTGCCTTCTCCCTCTTCAAGCTACTGATTTCATCTGAAATCATATATTTCATACATTTTATATCACAAATAACATTAAACACATATGTCATGAGAAAACCATCATCTCTGATTCATGAATGCATGGGAAAACTACACTTTTTTTAAACTGATTATGTGCTACAATCAACCAGGTTAGTGGAAACACAGACAGACAGATGAAAAATGTTAGTATGAACAATACTGGGTCACTGGTAACTTACATTTATATATCAGGGATACCACAGCCGCTAAAATGGTGGATAGGGTGGGCAGGTACAGCGTCTAGAATAAATCAGATTCCCTTATGTTTCTTTTAAGTTATCCAGTTACTTAATTTCTTTGCTATTTCAAACAATACATAAATTCATATGTATTCTTTCTAAGAATGGTACAATGTGATTCACTTACATTATCTTTGAAACTGATATTAATGGTTAGATTTACACAGGGAGAAATCTTGATACTGGAGCTGTTGTTCAGTCATTGCAATTACATATACTCCTGAATATCAATTAACCTGTATATAAGCTTCAGTTAGTACTTTTAAAGGAGGCCACTGATTCAGTTAAAATTAGATAAGACTCAGGCCTCCTAGCAGGCCTGAACAAAAATAAAGGTTTTTATAAAGGCTCCAATCTATGGAAATAAAGGCCTTTTAGTGTAAAATATTAAAAAATAAAGGGTAAATAAAGGCTACTTTTGTCGGAATTCTCGTTGAAAACACATAATATATATAGGTATTTACTACATGTATGTGGTCTGGTGAACACAACAGCATTCTGAAAAACTCAAGGTGAAAGATACACAAGCAGTATCCTAATAACAACACTTAAAAGGGGGGAAGAAATACAATAGTATAACCATTACTTGCTTTAAACTGGCACGGCAAGCAGTCTGAACAAAAATATAGGTTTAGAGTGAAAATTACAGGCTATTTGGCCGTTTTAAAGGTTTTTTTTCAGAAGATTTAAAGGTTTTAAAGGTTTGCTCTGAAATTAAAGGTTTTTAAAGGTTTTAAAGGTTTCACTAGGAGGCCTGTAAGACTACATACTGATTGTGTGATAACAGATAAGAGAGTTATCCACCGCCCAGTCAGTAGTAACCTGGCTTCTTAAACTTTAGCCTGCTGGAAACAAGTAATTCTGCCTAAAATTGCACCAGTTCAGACCAAGATCAGCCTGCATGGATGGTCTGCACTGTTTGATATTCAGTCAGTAAATTTTTAGTGAACACCCCTTCTAATAATAAATGGTACTGCCCAAATTGAATGACAGACCAGTCCATTTTAGAAATATAGCGAGGTAAAGGTTAAGATGGAACTCGCTGGTACCTGCATCATCAGAGGTTCGGCTTGTTGTATCTGTTTGTATTAACATCTATATTAAGGCGTACATACCTTGTAATAGTTACTAACCTGGTAACAGCATAATAAGAATGGGATGAAAGGGAGACAACAAAGTCTCACAGAAAATGCAGGGAAATGGTAAATTAACTGCATACAGATCACAAATAGAAAGTGAGTTTCTTTACAGAAACTGAGTGAATGTTCAAGACAGATGTAGATTGCTATGGGTTGCAGAGAAGAATGGAAGAACAGGGATAGTGGTGACAAAAATGGAATTGCGCATTAAAAAACAATTTCAACATGCGGGCCCTGAAGGCACTGTATTGCTCCCCTCACCTAGTTCTTCCCCCAGATAACCTACCATTTAACCTGGCCTAGATTAAAAAATAACAAGAGCTGTCCTTAAGACAGCTAATGCTCGACTATTCGTATTGTTGTCCCAGAAGCAGGAATAATTCCTCAAATGTAAAAATATCTATAGAGTTTCAATCCAGTATCTGCTATAGTTTTGAAGATAGTAACTTGCATGCAAAACTTTAACCAGAATTTTACACGTCCACAAGGGGGCATAATATGGCCAAAATGCATGTCAGAGATATGGGTGTAATGTAACAGGTTTGAAAGGTTCGGAATAGTGTATATTCTATAAATCATTGTTTAATATGCTACGTACAAAGATGATAAACTGTAATACTTGAAAATATTGAAAGTTGCTGAATTGTCAAACCTGTCACAAAACATGTAGCCCAAGGGTTAAACAGGTATACTTAGTTGTTTATATCATTTACTTCCGGGATCAAAGTTAGGTATGTTAAGGAAAAGGCACCACGAATTGTGTAATTTTACATAGCGGCTAGACTGCTTAATTAAATATATATGCTGAAATATAATTATCTAGAGGCAGAGAGAGTTAGATTTAGAGTTAGAGAGAAAGATGGGTTATAGATGCTAGATTGATAAGGTCACCTTTACTTAATAATATCTAGCTAAAATGTTACGTTTAAATATTAAAGACTGTTGCTATGATAAATAAAACTGGTTAAAAGGTTATGTTTGTTGTATTAAATGGCCACACTACGTTACAACGCGCGTTTCTGGAGCCACAGACCAGGATGAACCTTTGGAATGTTGTCAGGGCACTACGATGAAGTACGCAATACCACTAGATGATCACGCCGAGAAACAAGAACCACTTATGTTTTATATGTATGACAAGCTCTGATAGATGCATCAGAAAGACGGAATTTCCACAAAATGAACGAAAAACGAAACAGACGTTTATCTGACAAACGTGATACTTTAGAGTTATATATATTATATTTATATTCTGTTATATACATGTAATCGTGAAAATATAGAAAGATGTGACTCGCAAATGAAAAACTGTTTAATTTCAATGTATAATGTAATATTGTAAAACTACAGCCGAATGTTTTGAAAAGATATATAATGCACTTTATTTGTATGAAAGAAATCATCACGTTTTAAGAAATTCCTCGATTATATTTGTATTATGCTTGCACTAACTATTCTGATGCCTAAATACTGAGAAATTGTATTTATCTGTAATATTATGTACTTTAAATTGTCTTTTAATATGTATGTGTAAAATTACCCAACTGTTTAAGTCGTGCATTCAAAAGCTAATTATGTTTACTAAAATTATACCTGGCGAACCCTCGGCAACATTTCTAAACGATCAACATTAAGGATTTGTTATAGCTTATATTTACTATTAATCTTTTTTTTATTATTTTTTTGTGGAAGAAATGAAGGAATTTGTAATGTAACAGGTTTGAAAGGTTCGGAATATTGTATATTCTATAAATCATTGTTTAATATGCTACGTACAAAGATGATAAACTGTAATACTTGAAAATATTGAAAGTTGCTGAATTGTCAAACCTGTCACAAAACATGTAGCCCAAGGGTTAAACAGGTATACTTAGTTGTTTATATCATTTACTTCCGGGATCAAAGTTAGGTATGTTAAGGAAAAGGCACCACGAATTGTGTAATTTTACATAGCGGCTAGACTGCTTAATTAAATATATATGCTGAAATATGATTATCTAGAGGCAGAGAGAGTTAGATTTAGAGTTAGAGAGAAAGATGGGTTATAGATGCTAGATTGATAAGGTCACCTTTACTTAATAATATCTAGCTAAAATGTTACGTTTAAATATTAAAGACTGTTGCTATGATAAATGAAACTGGTTAATAGGTTATGTTTGTTGTATTAAATGGCCACGCTACGTTACATGGGACTTGATGCTATCATCTAGTTTTACAACCCTGAAGACACATGTGAAGTTTCAATTCAATATCTGCTTTAGTTTTGGAGATAGAAACTTGCACACAAAACTTTAACCAGGATCTTTTAAGTCCAACAGGGGGTATAATTTGGCCAAAATACATGTCAGAGTTATAGGACTTGATCTAGGGAGGCTGGTAATTGACCTAGAAAAAGAAAAAATAAGTTTCAAAGCTATTATGCCTTTAAATGATAGTCATATGTACTTGCATGCAAAACTTTAACCAGGATTTTCTAAGTCTAAAAGGAGGTGTAATTTGACCAAAATGCATGTTAAGAGTTATGGGACTTGATGCTATTACCTAATTTTATAACCTGGAAGACACATGTGAAGTTTCAAAATTCAATATCTGCATTAGTTTTTGCATATAAAACTTTAACCAAGCTGTGACGCTGACGCCGACACCAACACCAACGCCAGATTGAGAAGAATAAGTCAAGCTAAAATGCCATATACTCTGTGGTACTTATAGTACATGGAGGCATGTAATGAAGGTGCCATTACAGCTGTAGCTTGATCTGGGATGTTTTATTTGGGCCCAAACAGATCTTACAAGATTGGATCACACTTAGTGCTTGCATGCCTCTGGTGATTCAAGTCTGACAAAGTCCACTTAAGCATCTACAATACCCCAGATCAAGTTACTGTCATAATAGTCCTGATGTTCTAATCTGTTCAGGAACTCCACCAATCAGTTCATGACATATTTACATTACTGCATCAACAGACAAAAAAAAAATATTTATAGGCATTAGTCAAATTAAGTTTAAGTTCAAATTTAGATCTACCTTCTTCACAAAGTAAACAGTATCAAGTTTCAAAATAACTAACTTTATCTATGTGGCATATATGTTAATATATAGGACACATAAGTTTCAATGCAGAACATAGCTTTCTGTGTATATTTATTTGCGAGAACTAAAACATAAATAATACAAGGCTTTGGTATTACATTTCCAGGTAGGTGTATTACCAATAATATTTCAGTTTGATTAAATTAAGCCTGTAAGTAGCTTTTTGTTTTTAAGGAAAAGGTTTTCACAAGGAGTAAATTAGAGAATAAAGATTTTTAAATTGATTACTATTATGTTAATTTTTACTTTTTACTTTACTCATTTTCATGTTCCTCAGTTTTACATAACTCAATTTTATAATACTCTTAATTAAAACATCTTTTTATCTCTATTACTGTGAAATCATTTAATTTCGTGGGCATGAAATTTCGTGGTTTTGATCAAAACGGCAATTTCGTGGGGATATGAATTGTGGATTTCAACTTATGAACATAAAATGAATGAGAATTTTACTTATTCGTTGGGATTAAATTTCGTGGATTGACTGAACCACAAAATCCACGAAAAATTAGTCCCCCATGAATATTAATGATTTCACAGTTTACTTAAATTCAGAATCACAGTCCTTCTCTTTATTGCGATGTAAAGTTAATTTTCCTTTCTTGTTCATTATGTTGTAACATAATTACACTAGAATTTACCTAAAGCCAGGTTTCCATAATAAATATTTAAGTTATGTATTGTTACCAGATAAGCAACCAGTGTTCCTAATGACAATGATTCACTGAGTGTATTAACTAGGCCTTAAGTATCTAATAATTTCCCATACATTAACTCTTACCCTGCTAAATTTCTAAAATGGACTGGTCCATCATTTAATTTGGGCAGTACTACTTATTATTTAAAGGGGTGTTCACTGAAGATTTATTGACTGAATAGCAAACAGTGCAGACCATGGTCGCAAAGGCTGAATCACTTGCCGCCAGCAGGCTAAACCTTAATTATCGTTGGAGAACATTTTATCCTGAACAAAAATTCTGTCCTTAACAGATACTGCAATATACTGTAAAGTATTAAATTTTGTGACATGGAAACATTGGCATTTTTTGTGAACACCCTGATTGAGTAAAATTGAAATCAGTCATAATTTTAATATCAAATACACGAGTTTCATTAATCAATGGGATAAGGGTACTTGGATTCAGTGTTGTTATATTTTCTGGTCCTTTGGGATCATGGAGTCCATTCAACATTTTATGTGTAATGAAGTTCCGCTCTAAAGCTGGTGCTAGGGGGCGTGAGAGGTGTTGCACATTTCATTACTTCTCATGAACAGACTCAACCAATTTGACAAACAGAATCTGCTAATTATTCTTCTTGGTTACATTCTTTGCTTACAAAGGATCTTTTTACAGATTTTATTAACGTGCTACAGGAAAGTAGCCAGGGTGTAAGACCACACCATCAAGGGAAAATTCTCCTCCCCTGGCCCTTTATGAAACACATGCAAGTACTGTCTAGACTTCACAGGATTCTTTTTTTTTGTACATAGCTAAAATATACTCATTTCACAAAGCTTATTACGTTATAATTTTATTTATACTGCTATTAAATATTACAGTAATAATATTGTTGCAATATAAAAAACATAGCTAAATATACAAAATGCAGTTATTTCAAACTATTTTCTCATGTACATTTATATCAATAAAACTGAAATGTTTAGCAAGACCTAATAACAGCTTCCTTGATAGGCTTTATGCTTTGTTAAAAAATAAATTTGTACAATATTCTCAGTAAAATCTGCCATTAATTTAACATATTAACAATTTTGTTTGTAAATGCCATCTCATAATTTAACCAAATTTACTGTTAAAAACAAACCCATGTATAAATTATATGATACAAAGTTTAAGTATATAATAAAATTGAGTTTCAAGTATTGATATAAAATGGTACTGTTATCTATAATGAGATTATAAGATATCTAGGACAGTATTCTATTATCTAGGTATGTGACCTGAATATCAATTTGTGCCCTACTTGATACTGTTATACCCTTATTAAATCATACTAGTTAGAAATCATTTTTTTCCCTTTCAACTTGAAAATTACGTTATATTATAATGAGGATTTATTAAACACAGTCAACATTGGAGAGCCTGGACCTTGGAACAATATTTCTCGAACAGTAAGAGTAAATAAATCCAACACATACAATTTTAAAATCTTTTCCAATAGAATTAAATAGGAAAACTCTGGCAATGAAATGCCAGAAATAGATTCTAATTTTGATGTAAATGCCAATTTTTTTTTGTTAAAATGTGAAAAAGTTATTAAATTTGAAACATGTGAATGAAGTAATACAAAGTCCCCTACTGGACTAAATTTTTGTACTATAGTATAACATAATGATCTTATATCTGTCAATGATGTACATGTATAAACATTATGGCACTATATTATATGTTATAACACAACACTTTGATTAAAATTTGCATATACTAAAATCTACAGAAACTGTTGTTGAATGCTTATAACATCTATAAATATAAAAAAGTATTTACTTTCAATTTTGATAACATTTCATTTTGAAATTGGTGGGAAAATATCAGAAAAAATGTAAGAAATCATAATAATAATATTAAAGGGAAGTAATTCTGAAAATAATATACCAATATTTTTTGGGAATTGGGTTCTCATTATGGGGAACATTTGTGTCAAGTAATACTAAAATCCCTTTATGGCTGACAGAGTTATGGACCAGAAAGGGAAAAACCCTATTTATCTTTGACCTCTGACTGTGACCTTGACCTTTGAGTTAGGGTTAAGGGTGTTGCGTAAGGCATGTTGTCTCAATTTGGGAAACATTTGTTCCATGTAATATTAAAATCCCTTAGCAGATGACAGCGTTATCCACCTTACAGGAAAAAAACCTATTGACCATTGATTTCAACTTGCGAGTGTGACCTTGACTTTTGACAAAAAGGTCTGAGTGTTGCACATGACATGTCAACTTATGTCAAAGTAATATTAAAATCCCTTAAAGGACTGTCGAGTTACAGACCAGACTGGAAAACAGCTCTGTTGGCCTTTGACCTCCATGTGTGACCTTGACCTTTGAGCTAAGGGTCCGGGTTTTGCACACAACACATCGTCTCATCCATGAGAATATTAATCGAGGGGTGAATGCGACACAGTGCTAAGTGACATTTTTTGAAAAAATCACTTTTTTTCATATATCAAGTGTTTATGACCTTGCCCATGTCCTGTAAAAATATCAAGATTATAGCAAGTCATTAAATGAATTTATAACAAAATGGTCAAAAAGTGCTAAGTGAAAATGATATACCATTTGAATGCGACACAGTGCTAAGTGCCTACGTCACTTGGCGCTTTTTCGCACTGAACTATATCAAGTTTGCACTCAGTATATGTACCAAGTGACAAATAGTTTTCAATAATTGTGCCATTTAGTTGTTTTTTCTTTAAGTATGATATCATTATCAGTATCTGGTATAAAGGATTATTATTTTTTTTCACAAACAGTTGATTTTTATTCTTCTTTTTTTTTCACTTGGTACTTTTCACAGTAAACATGTGGCTGTAAACCAAGTATTGTTTACTGTGAAAAAGTGCTAAGTGACAGAATGCATTTAAAGTTCTTCAGATGAAATTGTCTGATTTTTTTTTTATTTCAAACATTTGTCTCAAGATTTTTTATCTAAATCAGGACAGGGAAAAGTATACATTAGTGAAATATACTTATTTGAACTCAAAAAGTATTTCTATATGTACAACTGCACTAGTTCTGACTAACGTGTTGTAAATCTTGCCTCTTGGGTCAGGTGTACAAATGGAACTACCCCTGATCCAAGCAGTATACTCGGTTGCAACAGCTAAGGGAGAATCTGATCCCACGATGCCTGCCAAATATAATGACCTTATTCTTATTTCAGCAGCATGTCATGTGTTTTATGTGCTGCTACCACACAAAACAAAAAGTACTTAACTACATAGTAATATATGAATACTAAGAACAGTCGTGTAATTTAGCACACAACTAATATGCGGAAACTGACAAATCATCATATTTTATTTTCCTTTTGTAAATTAATTATTTATATTATATACAAATGAGTTCTGCAATAAACCCTACAAAATTACCATTTATTCATAAAATACAGGTGTATTTTTATGACGTATTTTATTTTACTTTATGTTAATTATTTATGATATATATGATTGAATTATAAAAAAACCTTCAGAAATACCTCTAATTAGAAAGATACAGGTGTATTCCAGTTATGGAAAGTGTATTCCGGTTTTTAGGTGGATTCCGGTTTAATGTGTGACCGATCGGCAAGTAATGACTGTTTGTACAGTTGTACAGTTCTTGTTTAATGTGAATCACAGTATACAGTTGTACTGTAGCATTTTCATAGTATATGACTGAATCACAAGAATATACGAATAAGTTTATCTTGGCCTGTAATTTAGATTGATTGCTCATCTTTTTGTCATTTCACAGTTAACTTAAACCTTGTCAGGTGTCTTTTTAAATTTCTTAACCACATTTTCTGTATGTCTCCAGTAACAGTGAATGAATGCATATATCGGAGCTTCTGGTGATTACTGCTCTGGATAAGAAAAACAGGTTTTTTAGGAAAATCTGTGTACTTTTTAAGTATTCATAAATTTACTAATATAATGTTATGAGTTTTTAGATTACAAACAGTACAGTATAATACAACTTTTACATCAGTAGTGTTCAATGACATTTAACACAGTCATTACAGTAACTGCTATAATGATGAAACTGAAATGACTGCATAACCATGGCTTTCCAAAAATTATTAGGAACACATGTATCTTATTGTTGGTTAACTGCCGTGTATAATTATAGTGATATCTGGAGGATTTCATAGAACATGTAATGAAATCTTTGGAATCAAAGTTTAACGATCTTGAAAAGGTTCAGTGTCACCTAAAGTGACTGTTGATTAATGCCAGCATGCCACAGAGAATTTGATTGACAATTCCACACTGAAAAAAAGCCATATCTCTGGAAACTGTTTCATATTTGTAACTAAATAAAAACTCAAAATCATTAATATATCTTGAAGAAACATCTAATATTAAAGTGGAATCTATGTTACACAATGGCAGTCTGATTTGTAGTGTATGTTACTAGTATGCATGTCCTGCACTGGAGAGAAATGGCAACGTGGAGTAGATTGACATTAACTCCTTATGTGTAAGTCACACTAAACCGTATAGCGTTAACGGACGCCAAATGTATATAAAAACTGTGACAGAAAGTTATCCGGTGACGAAAGGCATTCCCCGCTGCTGCTCGATGCTCTCGCGATCGTGTATTGGGCACATAAAACACACAATGACCGCAAGATTTACGCATATATACAGGACAAACAATGTTCAATTAACGGATATCACCGTACTAATAACAGACTTGTACCGTGTAAAACAAAAGCGCAACGCATGAGAAACTGACAAAACGTTCTTGTCAGTTATCGTCCGTTGAACATACATTACATCCGTTGTATCATTCGGTAGTGGTCCAGCCGTGAATCAGGTCCACCGGACAAGAACGAATGCGAACCCGACAAGAACGGATGCGAACCGGTCAAGATCAGAATAGGGAACGCACGAGTAACGAACAAAACGCATATCAGCGCATTGCTACCCTACATCTAACGGACAACTTTGTCTGGTGGTGTACGTTCTAAATTTTGAACATGCTCAAAACCTTCCACTGGATGGAACGAATTTCACAGAACAAGGAGGGCAGGTGCCGCATGAGAAACGGAAAAGAAACGCATGTGAATGGACACGAACGGATTGGAAATTTGGTTATACGTTAAACGTCCGCTAACGCTATACGGTGTAGTGTAACTGAAACTAACTCTTATAATAGATTATTTAGTCAGGTTAAGTTATTTAATTATACTGTTTTGAGAGGCTAGATCTTGAAACAAGCTTTCCAACTTATATGTATATTTCTCAATAATTAAAGTATTGAAGCTTCATTGGGCAAAAAATAAATTGAAACACTGTTTTCTGTACTCAACATTAAACTAAGTACAGAATAGGAAAATGCATGATGATTTCAACTTTATTTATTGTAAACAGTTTTTTTACAGGAAAAAAACATTTTGCTATTGAAAGAGAACTGTTTTACTGGATCAAAGCATTATACTGAACAATACCAGCTGTCCAACATTTGTAAATATTTCTAGAAATATTTAATTCTAGTGATACAGTAATTAAGAAATAATTTACACCAAAGCAGTGTTTTAACATTATTTATGCATGATAGGTGGTTATACATCAGGTGTAATAATTTTACAAGGGCGCAGCTCGAGTGAAATTATTTCGAATGATTATTACTGCCAGATTGTATAAATAATTTTGCTATAGAAAATTTCCTTTCTAATATGTCTTTGTCGTAAAATTTAGATCAATATTATGGAACTGTTTCCTTGCGTTACATACACAGTGTATGCATGGCGTGTCATCACGCTCCTTTGTTTATACACACCAGGATTGGAAATGGTAATACGTCTTGCGGAAGAATTCAATTTGGGCGAAAATGATGGCAAATTATTCTGTAAAGCGAATATACCAGATTAGTATGTGCGTAAATTAATCTAGACAGTTAAATTTCATTTTAAAAATGCTCTTTGGTAAAATACTGAACCAAATTTGAAAGCACTAAATGGTGCTAAATATCATGTTGACATGATGTTAACATAATAACGTTGTGATGAATAATGCATTGCTAGTCATATTAGAATATTAATGCATGAATTTTTAACTCTGAGGAAAATATCATGCCTGAAATACAGTTTTTATAATTCTCTTAAAACTGATACACTAACTAAGCCAAAGAATATAATTTATAAAGATACAATGTGATTGGCTAGCCATTTTTGTTCAGTGTAATTTTGAGTCTGAGAAATTACTAAGTTTAAAAGCTTTAAATAAATAAAATGAAAAACAATTATGTGTTGTTTCTTAGTGTGATAAATATTTTCATGTATTATTGAAATAATTATCAGCAGATAATGCAGTTTCATTCGTTATAACTGTGAAAGAAATTAAAGGACCCACTTCTTGTGTCCAGCCATCAAACACCATGTTGTTTTAATAGATACATGAAAAATATTTCCTTCTAAAGAAAAATAAGCTCAAAAGCAAAAACTTTGGATGACCTATACATTGTAAAGGCTTACTTATAATGTCACTTAGACTCTTTTCGAAGTCACAAAGTTTTATAATAGTAAACAAAAATGACTGCGAAAAAGTTTTAAGTGACATGGTTTTAGTAAGGTTCATTTTATTCAATGATTTCAAACACTACAAAAAACTGGGTACAAAAAGATGAATTTTATGTCCCTTTAATAATAAAATATAAAATCACTTAGAATTTTGTCGCACTTACCTTTTTGCAAATTTTTATCTATTTGGACTGGAAAAAGTTCTAAGTGACATTTTGATTAAATTTCTTTTCTGTCAGACATTTCTTTAAAGATTCCACTAGATTTAAAAAAATAAAGTTGTTTTTAATCAGATTTAAAAATATTACAACAGCTGTCAGAATTATAAAGCAACAGGAATGTTTTTTCCTTCTCCTGTAAAATTTCATGAAATGCACTTAGCACTTTGTCGCATTAATTCACCCCTCGATATGTACCAACTAATATTAAAATCCCTTGAAGAATGTTAAAGTTATGGACCGGACAGGAAAAAAACCCTACCGACCTTTGATCTCCAAGTGAGACCTCGACCTTTGAGCTAGGGTTCTGAGATTTGCACACGACATGTTGTCTGATTATGAGGAACATTTATGCCAAGCAATATTTAAATCCTATGACGGATGACAAAGTTCTGGACTGGACATGAAACAAACCCTGTAAACATTTGACTGCCAAGTGTGACCTTGAACTTTGAGCAAGAGGCCTGAAAGTTGTGCATGACAAATCGTCTTATCATGGGGTACATTTGTACCAAGTAATATTAAAATCTCTTCACGGATTGTTGAGTTACAGACCTGACAGCAAAAAAGCCCTGTTGACCTTTGACCTCCTTGACCTTTTATCTAGGGGTCTGGGTTTTGCACATAACATGTTATCTCATCATGGGGAGCATAAGTGCCATGTAATATTAAACTCCTTTGATGAATGACAGAGTTATGGAACAGACACATAACTGTGGACGGACTGAGGGAAAAGCGCAATCCTATATTCCCTGAAACAGTAGGGAACTAATGAATCCAGAATATATATTGTTTAAGGTATAGGTCCATGTTTCGGAGAAAAAAGTTCGAACGTCATCAAATCATAGAAAGAAAGCATCGTTTTACCTGAAAATTTAACGGCGTATAAAACATTTATATTATTCTACAAAACCATTGTCAATTTACTGATATATGTACTGGATTCCGGAAAGGGACTGCTAGAAGGGGCCACACTTTTGGACAGTTCAGCAAGTTTAAAAACTCACCATTTTTTAAAAGCTGTTTCACGTCTTTGTTTTGATGCATTTGCAACATCGTGCGAGTGTTTAAACTTTACATAACTAAGTAAAACATCGTTTTTGATGATTGTTTACATTTATTTGTTTACAAATGACATTCTTATTTAAAGGGGGACAACTCATTCAGAATATTTTAAGTATCCAACTCTGTGGGACAGAACAGTAAAACATGCATTGGACAGATAAGTTGTGTGTCAAGATGCTGTTCATTCGTTCAAAAAATCTGTTGTTTTGTGATATACTACTAAACCTTAAGAAATAACATATCCCAAACAGTGATTTGTCATTGAATAAAATCAATGTCTGGAGTTTAGATGCAAAGGAATTATATCACGAGGCAGCCTTCGTGATGTAATAATATGCATCTAAACGACAAACAATGATTTTATTCATGCGCAAATCACTGTTTGAGATATATTTTTTTGATTCTAACACGTTAACAAGGATTATTGTGTATGTGCTTGCTGATATCCATAAAATATTTGCCTGATTTCTGTTGATTTCTTTTCCAGCGCGCTGTTATGCCGTCTAACGCCATGACTTAATAATTGTGACCTCAGAAAAATGAATTGTTTAATAACTTTTGAGAAAAGCACATGTCTTCCACAACTGCCTAATCATAATATAGTAAGTCTGTCTTTGTATACTGTTTGTGGCCTATTGGTATTTACATGTTGGAGTAACCAGTCTACAATGCTGTGTTGGTAGTGGTAACCGGTCTGCAATGCTGCACTGGTCTACAATGCTGTGTTGGTAGTTATTGGTAATTATGTTCAAGTGCCATAATTCCGAAGTGTCTCGGCCGATTTGGCTAGTAATCAAACTTATGGTCAAACACATTTTGTTCAAGTTTGGTGAAGATCGGATGAGAAATGTTCGACTTAGAGTGAGGACAGCTTTGTGTCAGACGGACAGACAGACAGACAGACTGGAGTAAATCAATATGTCTCCCACACAACTGTGTGGTGGGAGACATAATAACACACAGTTTTCAGCCTTCTTTGTTTAATAGGAAAACAAACCGGGGCATGTTAGAATAAAAGATAGTGTCATATATATAAAGTTGTTTCAATTTGCAAGGTGTCGGGTTTATCTATGTACTAACAAGTTTGTCCCTTCAACCAATATAACAACTAATTAATTTTCGAGAGAGACAAATCGGTGTAAGCTTATTATTATATCAGGCACTACATACACTGAAAAATCATACACATTTCCGTAAAATTAATATCTGCAATAAAGATCACTACAGCTGTTTAATAGTACTAATTTCATTTCTTTATACTTATTATTAGACGATTTTTGCCCATCCCTCATTCAATGATTCATGGTGTTGTGTGTAAAATTAGGAGTGGTTAGCAGATTAGAAAACCTGGCTGCACTAATTCACAAAAAAAAACATTTTTTTTAGTTTCATCTCTTTTCAATTAAAGAAAAATGTTGTTTTTTATTATTCTTTTTCAAAATAAAATTCTAAATGTTTTCCATTTATTTCTGAAAATTTATGAAAATAACAAATTTCATATCTTGGATCAATGGCATGACAGTGTAATTATTATAGGTTATTAGCTTTGTATCAGGGAAATATGGAGTTCTTCAGAGGAAATATATATATAGCGCGACATTAGGAGCGCAATATTCTTCCGCTGAAGAACGAGTGCATATTTTCCAATGCAAAGATAATAACCTTTTTTATTTCATACGCATCTACATGTATAAATATTAAATAAATATCATAAATATGTTCAATAGCCTGAATAGGATTGACAATACTGAACTAAATAGAAAAAAATAGTGCAACAACACACACTGAATTACGTCACGCACTCGATATGAAATTCAGGCGTCAGTGTATGGAAAAATATTGACGTTTCTGGTACCAGTGTAATTTAATGGGGAATAGAAACGAGTATGTAATAAATTTAATTATAAATCACACTGCGAATAGAATTCTGAAATTAACATACCCAAGACCCTCTGCTTCCCTCCCAACTTTGTCTCACAATTGCTTTTATTCTATTGAACAGCTCAGGACAAAAATCAGAAAGCATAATGGAGCAAATGATGAAACCTGTTCTCATACTACTTTTTGTCTGCCTATCCAGAACCAATGGTGAAGATTCAGAAACTGTACTTAAGGTGGTGCCACCTAACACTGCTGTACAGCCAGGGGAGAAAATCACATTGAAATGCCAACATTATCCAAAGGACCTTAATGAAGACTTAAAGTTAGAATGGTTCATGCCGGATGGAACCATTCCAATCTCTCAACTTACTGCAAACCAGTCTGTGATAAACTCTACCAACTCAAATATTCTCCGATACAAATCTGACAATGGGACTCTGACTATTGACAATGTCACACTAGATGATTCAGGGACATACAAATGTAAGAAAGATGACTATGAAACTGAGGTCATTGTGAAGGTATATAACATGCCATCTTACACAACAGAAATAATTGTGGTATTAGTTATAAATGCAGTACTTGTAGCCATTTTTATCTTATGTGCAATCTGGAACTTCGTACGAGATCAAAAGGAGAGAAAACAAGCAACAAGAAAACGGAAACTTGGTCACAAAGAAATGATTACAACATCTGTAAAAGGCTGAATCATTTATGAAGCGTACTATCTATGCAGAGACAAAGAAATTCATTTCAGTGTTCGATATATCATCAATCTGTGTTCCACATAATCTATGCAGTATGCAGGGGCTAACAAAGAGTGCTTTTTTCAGTGTTCTATGTCATCTATAATATCATCCATGCAGTATTTGGGGACAAGTAATAGTGTTTATTTCAGTGTTCTATAAAATCTACAATATCATCTATGCAGCAAGCCAGAACACAAAACAGTGTTTATTTCAGTGTTCTATATAATCTACAATATCATCTATGCAGCAAGCCAGAACACAAAACTGTGCTTATTTTAGTGTTCTATAAAATCTACAATATCATCTATGCAGCAAGCAAGAACACAAAACAGTGCTTATTTTAGTGTTCTATATAATCTACAATATCATCTATGCAGCAAGCCGGGACACGAAACAGTGGTTATTTCAGTGTTCTATATAACCCACAATATCATTTATGCAGCAAGCTGGGACACGAAACAGTGGTTATTTCAGTGTTCTATAATATCTTTACAGTAAGCGAGGCCAAATAAATGTGTTAAATTCAGTGTTTTATATTATCTATTCAGTATGCAGCATGCTGGGACAAACAACAGTGTTTACTTTAGTGTTGTATATCACCGATGCAGTTTGAAGGGACAAGTAACATTATTAATTTCAGTGTTCTAATCATCTTAGCAGTTTGCAGGAACAAAGAACAGTGTTTAGTTCCTACAGTGTTCTAAATTATCTATACTGGGATAAGCAGCAGTGTATACTTCAGTGAGCTATAATGTCTACTGTCTGATCCACATATTCGGTTCAGGGTTTTTTGCAAAAATGGTTCTTTAATACTTCATGGTCTGTCAAAAATATCAGGGTGTATTACTTTCTGTCTCAGGTATACTAAAATCAATACAGGTCAATGGCCCAAGCCTACTCCAAACATTGCAAGGAAATGCAAGGTGCCTAAGAGTATGACCTTTGACCTACAGATACCCAAAACTATAGGGGTCATTAACTGACCACAGGCATTCACCCTAAGTAGTTTGACCAGCCTCCAGTTACTAAGTGGAAACCAGATCACAGTGATCCTGACTTTTCACCTACTTACCTCCAAGAAAACAGGCGTCATCTACTCACCATAAGTAATAATTCCAAGAAAACTGACAATTGTAAGCTCAAGCCTTAAGCAATAAGGTCTTCCTGTAAACTAAGGCAGTTAGGCTGTTAAGGTTTCACCCCTGTATGTCTAAGCATTCTCTAGCTTAACAGAAACAATTTTTAGTCTGAAGATCACTGCCACATTGACCTTCGACCTACAGACCTCCAAGACAACAGGGGTCATCTACTTGTCACAAGCAATCACTTTCTGAAGTGTGGCCGCTCTAGGACAAATCCTTCCCAAATGATAGAGCTGAAACTGTTTTAACTGTAACCTTGACCTCTGACCTACAGGCCCCAACAAATAGCTGCGTTCAATAAACGCTTGATGCCCCAGGTGGCATCCTTGTTCATAAAAGCAACCTAAGTCCAAAACGAGGTCAAGTTCAAGGTCAAGGTCAAACTGAGGTAAGGTGATGTCTGAAGATGAGGAATGGTCACAGGTTACATCTGCATTAGTATCAAGTCATTCTAGTTAGGAGTATTGATGCTAGACGAAATGGTCCCATTTGGTTAACCTCGTATGGACAGATGAACGGACGAACAGACAGGACAATCACTATATGCCTCCCGCATCAGTAGATCCCAGGGGCATAAAAACGACAGGGTTCTAATGACCTTAAGAAATTGTCCTATTCAGTTTGGCAACCGTAGGTCTAGGCCTTTTCCAGTTATTGAGCAGAAACAGTTTTCAGTCTTAAGGACAATATGACTTTGACATACTAACCCCAAAAAGTAAAAGGATTCATGTAATGACTACTGGCAATCATTCTGTAAAGTCTGACATAAACTGTATGTTCAAGACTTCTTTGCTTTTTTTAAGGGGAAACCTAAGTTTCTACAAACAGACTGACAACCCAACATCAGCATAACAGTATTTTACCTCCACTTCTTTGATGTGAGACATAAATATTGATATCATACAAAATTCTACCTAATTCAAAGGGTGGTAGGTAATATATAAATAACATGGGTCATTGCATGTGACATAGGATATTGTTGACTTCAGAAAGTAATAACACAAGGTGTTGGCTGAAGGTGTTATTACCTTTGGAGGGTTGTCAATATCCCATATCACTAAAGCACAGCCATGTTATTTGTTTTATTACACCAAAAAACCCAATCCTGAGTTAACTAACTAAAATGTTAGCCTTAAAATTCTTCAGTTCTTAAAAAAAAAACCCTGTTACAGGAATGATGGATCGAACAGTAATCTAGTATACTCTGCAGCTAATTGCTTATTGTTCCAATTAATAGATACTCACGCTTGAATTCTTTAGCAGCTTCTTTTGTTAATTTCCTACAAATAAAATAAACAGAACATATCATTTTTCCATTAAATAAAAATTTATCTAACATTTTACAAATATTATATACTTTATCTAATATTAGAAACGTGCGATGGGACACCAGTCTCAAAATTCCAGTATCTTGAAACAGTAAATTCCGATTACCTCCCTTCCATTTATATGATCACACAAGTCAGTGAAACTTAGAGCAGCCTAATTTCTTAGTATCAATATAAGAATTACTCCCTATCTGCACAAAAACTTCTATCTCATTGTGAATGTACTTTGAAATCAAAACGATTATAGGGAATAAGTAGTGATGTGCTACATTTTTTTTTGTAAAAATGTCCCCTAACAACTTGTTTAAGACCATGTTCTAACCTTTTTGGTACACATTCCAGACAAGTGAATTTCTACAAAATGTATGTATAAAGATAGAAAATTAATGTTTACATAGTGGCTGCGGATGCACAGGCTGATCTGGATATGTGCTGGTCGCAAAGCCACTATGTTGATTTTCTCATGGCATGGCTCATTTTGTTTTGCTATTAAAGAATTTCATGAAAACCTAAAGCCCGATCTCACATTCCCGGTGACGGCCCCGGTTCCTCCCAGTAAACATTAGCCGGTATACCTGGAAGAAACATGACAGTTTTTTTGCAAAAATGTAAGATGGATCTCATATTCCCGACTGTGTCCCGGTAAACCCCCAATAATGAAGCAGAATCTACACTTTGATCCCGGTCTGACACTGGATATCCACGGTGATTGTCCAGTGTAAACCCTATTGATTCCGGTGTAATCCCGAGTGACCCGGCTGTGATACGGTGATACACCGGCGCCTACCGGTGTTTACTCAGTAGCATATAAAACAGGATGCACATCGATCCCCAAAAGTTATCTTGTAGTCACTTGAGGCCAAACATTTTAAAACAACCGGGGCCGTTTGCTGGTTCAACAAGGTTCATCAAGGATCTTCCCGGACGTTCACGGAATCGTCAAGGTTGTACGCCGGTTCAACAAAATTGAACCAGATTTATCCTGGACCACTGAACCGGGATAAACCGGGAGACCAAACCGTGACAGTGAAATTGGGGCTTAAGTAAAATTAATAAGCTGATTTGTTATCAAGATGACATAGTTTGTTTAAGTAACAGCTGTTGAGATGAAGGAAGCTTAGCTTATGGTGCTAATGACAAAGTCATTCAGCAAACACCTTGATAGATGTCAAGCAAATAAAACTTTATTCAAAATATAACTGTTAGTAAAACAAATGAATCTGTTTTTAAATTACAAACATGAAATTATTTTTCATGAAACTGAAGAGTAAATTACCAAAATGACACACGAAGTTTTATGAAAATAGTTAGGATCTATTTTGTCACAAAATGCTACCCATGATATTTCTGTAGACAGTTTAGAAAATTGTTGTTGTTTTTTCAAATATGAAATTAGGGCATATTTTGACTTTAAATGGAACTGTGTTTATGGAGAAAATTTGCAAACAGAAATGTGAAAAAGTAGATTTAAGCAAAACAAGACTTACCCTGCTTCCATAGATTTGATTTTTGCCAACAGATCTTTTTTTTCAGCTTCTAGTTTATCAACATCATGGGAGCTAGCTTTTGAAAGATGCTCATACTGTTTCTGCGCACTCTAAAAAATTTATTTTGATAAATAGATAAAAAATATTATTATATTTTTGTTCCGCTACTCTAAAATTAGGGTTGAGTATCATACACAGATTCAGTCAATATTTTCCACTTTAAGAGAAATATCTGGTATAGGTCTGCCATTTTGAATTTCATCACTACAGGGAAATTACTCTTACAAAATATTGCCTCCTTGATGCAAAAAGGAGTAAAGTGACAATTTATACTTAATATAAATAAATCACAAGACTTCATTCTAAATGAGATTTCTGGCAGACATGTATAGTTGTAAGGGTATAAAATCCTGACAAGATTCATTTTGAAATGTTTGTTGTTTTACGTATTTAAAGCAACAAGAGCTCCTAGAACATGAAATGCCCCCCTTGATGCATTCAGTAATTGCACAAGGAACAGAAATTATTTATTTATATTTTATTTGTTGGGTTTATTGTCGCACCGACACAATTTTAGGTCATATGGCGACTTTCCAGCTTTAATGGTGGAGGAAGACCCCAGGTGCCCCTCCGTGCATATTTCATCACGAGCGGGCACCTGGGTAGAACCACCGACCTTCCGTAAGCCAGCTGGATGGCTTCCTCACGTGAAGAATTCTACGCCCCAAATGAGGTTTCGAACCCACATCGATGAGGGGCAAATGGTTTGAAGTCAACGACTCTAACCACTCGGCCACGGAGGCCCCGGAACAGAAATTATTTGGTCATTGACTACAAAAGTTCTACTGTTCTGGGTAAATGTGACCTTGACCTTTGACCTATTAACCTTAAAATAAATAGAGGTCATCTGCTGGTCATGATCAACCTCCCTATTAAGTTTCATGATCCTAGGCTCAAGCGTTTTTCAGTTATCATCCAGAAAAGGTTTAACTGTTCTGGGTCACTGTGACCTTGACCTTAGACCTACTGACCTCAACATCAGTAGAGGTCATCTGCTTATCATGATCAACTTCCCTATCAAGTTTCATTATACTAGGCCCTAGCATTCTCAAGTTATCGTCCGGAAACCATAAAACTGTTCCAGGTCACTATAACCTTGACCTTCGACCTACTGACCTCAAAATCAATAGTGGTCATCTGCTGTTTAACTGGTCAAGGTCACTATGACCTTGACCTCTGACCTTAAAATCAATAGCGGTCATCTGCTGGACATGACCAATCTCCCTGTCAAATTTCATGATCCTAGGCCAAAGCATTCTTGAGTTATCATCCGGAAACCATTTCACTGTTCTGTGTCACTGTGACCTTGACCTTTGACCTATTGATCTCAAAACCAATAGGGTCATCTGCTAGTCATGACCAACCTTCTTGTCAATTTTCATGATCCTAGGCTTAAGCGTTCCTGAGTTATCATCCGGAAACCATTTAACTGTTCTAGGTCACTGTGACCTTGACCTTTGACCTACTGACCTCGGGGTCATCTGCTGGTTATGACTATTCTCCCTATCAACTTTCATGATCCCAGGCCCAAGCGTTCTTGAGTTATCATCTGGAAACGGATTGGTCTACATACCAACCGACCGACAGACTGACCGACAGACATACCGGCATCTGCAAAACAATATACCCCTCCTTCTTCGAAGGGGGGCATAATAAAGCAGATGACTCCTACTTGCATCCACTAATATAGTGGAAAAAGCCACTTTATGCCACAAATAAAGGGCAATAACTTTAGTGAAAATCACTATACCATAATACGCCAATAATAATACAGAACCAGGTTTGGCATTGATCACTCCTGTGAAGTTTTGTGAAATTCCCACCATTTGGTATAGGAGAATACAGATATCATAGACCTTGTATTTTCTAATGTGAAGCAGAGAAATCACTTAAGCAGTAACAAGGGGTAAATGTTCTAATCTGTCCACTTACCTCAACAGCCAGCATTCTGTCCGACATTGACTGCAGTTCAGCATTTTTCAATCTGATTTCTGCCTCTAGAGTAATCTTTGTCTACAATATACAACAAACAAGAGCTGTCTAATGACACCATGCACGACTACTTGAAGCCCTTCCATCCATCACTAGCTTATATAAATAAACAATAGGACCATGCTGGTCCTGAATCGCTCACCTGTCCACACACAACTTTGTTCCATTGAAAACCACCAAGTAGTTTAACTATTTTTAGACCTACTGACCTAGTTTTTGACCGCACGTGACCCAGTTTCAAACTTGACCTAGATATCATCAAGGTAAACATTCTGACCAATTTTCATGAAGATCCATTGAAAAATATGGCCTCTAGGGAGGTCACAAGGATTTTCTATTTTTAGACCTACTGACCTAGTTTTGGTCCGCACCATGACCCAGTTTCGAACCTGACCTAGATATCATCAAGATGAAGATTCTGATCAATTTTCATAAAGATCCCATGAAAAATGTTACCTCTAGAGTGGTCATAAGCAAAAGTTCTACTTTTAGACCTACTGACCTAGTTTTGGATCTCACATGACCCAGTTTCGAACTTGACCTAGATATCATCAAGATGAACAGTCTGACCAACTTTCATAAAGATCATATGATAAATGTGACTTCTAGAGTGGTCACAAGCAAAAGTTTACACACGGACAACATAGACCTACTGACCTAGTTTTTGACTGCAGTTGACCCAGTTTCAAACCTGACCTAGATATCATCAAGATGAATATTCAGACCAACTTTCATACAGATCCCATAAAAAATATCGCCTCTAGAGAGGTCACAAGGTTTTCCTATTATTTGACCTACTGACCTAGTTTTTAATGGCACGTGACCCAGTTTCGAACTTGAACTAAAAATCATCAAGGTGAACATTCTCATCAATTTTCATGAAGATCCATTGAAAAGTATGGCCTCTAGGGAGGTCACAAGGATTTTCTATTTTTAGACCTACTGACCTAGTTTTGGTCCGCACCATGAGCCAGTTTCGAAACTGACCTAGATATCATCAAGATGAACATTCTGATCAACTTTCATAAAGATCCCATGAAAAATGTGACCTCTAGAGTGGTCATAAGCAAAAGTTCTATTTTTAGACCTACTGACCTAGTTTTGGACTTCACACGACCCAGTTTCAAACTTGACCTAGATATCATCAAGATGAACATTCTGACCAACTTTCATAAAGATCATATGAAAAATGTGACCTCTAGAGTGGTCACAAGCGAAAGTTTACGCACGGACACATGGACGACGTAGACCTACTGACCTAGTTTTTGACCGCAGTTGACCCAGTTTTCAAGGTGAACATTCTCACTAATTTTCATGAAGATCTCGAAGTTGACCCCTATACTACTCATGCCAAAAGGACCCCTATACTACTCATGACTACTCATGAGTAGTATAGGGATCCTTTTGGCTCTAGGAATGCGCCTAAAATCTGAGCATTTTTCGGTAATTCAAGGGCCATAATTCCAAAGTGCCTAGGCCGATTTGGCTAGTTATCGAACTTGGCTGAGCACTTATTGGCTGACACATTTTGTTGAAGTTTGGTGAAGATAGGATGAGAAATGTTCGACTTAGAGTGTGGACAAGCTTTGTGACAGACACACATACACACACACACACACAGACTGGAGTAAATCAATATGTCTCCCACACCACTGTGTATTGGGAGACATAATAATTCAAATAGCCAACCTAAAAATAAAGTTTCTCATTGATGTCTATCTTATCCTCCATATAGCATAATTTGTAATTTCAATAATTTTAGATGATACTGGAAACTAATAATTAAAATGTCTTGTGAATCTGTGTGGCGTGTTTCAGCTTTTGTGATGCTCCTGAGCTTTCACAATTATTGCCTTAATATAATGAACATTCATTACCAAGTGAAACAAGAGCACCGCCTTGCGGGTGCTGACGCTCATCTGATTTTTTTTGTGTAATAGAAATATTGTCCTACCCATGATTTTCTAAGTCTAAAAAGGGCCATCATTCTTGCAAAAAGCAGGATAGAGTTATGTTTCTTGATGTTCAGTGTCCACTTATGATGGTGAAAAACTGTTGCAAGTTTTAAACCAATAGCTTTGATAGTTTATGAGAAAAGTTGACTTAAACATAATACTCAACCAAGAAAATGATTTTCTAAGTCCAAAGGGCAATATTATTGCAAAAAGCCGGATGGAGTTATGTTGCTTGCTGTACAGGGTAGCTTATGATGGTCAACAAGTGTTGCAAGTTTCAAAGCAATAGCTTTGATAGTTTAAGAGAAAAGTTGACCTAAACATAAACTTAACCAAGAAATCTGATATTTTCTAAGTCCAAAAGGGGCATAAATCTTGCAAAAAGCAGGATGGAGTTATGTTTCTTGCTGTACAGGGTCAACTTATGATGGTGAACAAGTGTTGCAAGTTTTAAAGCAATAGCTTTGATAGTTTAGGATAAAAGCTGACCTAAACATAAAACTTAACCAAGAAAACTGATTTTCTAAGTCCAAAAGGGGCATAAATCTTGCAAAAAGCAAGATGGAGTTATGTTTCTTGATGTACAGGGTCTGCTTATGATGGTGAACAAGAATTCCAAGTTTCAAAGCAATAGCTTTGATAGTTTAGGAGAAAAGTTGACCTAAACATAAAACTTAACCAAGAAATCTGATATTTCTAAGTACAAAAGGGGCCATAAATCTTGCAAAAAGCAAGATGGAGTTATGTTTCTTGATGTACAGGGTCTGCTTATGATGGTGAACAAGTATTCCAAGTTTCAAAGCAATAGCTTTGATAGTTTAGGAGAAAAGTTGACCTAAACATAAAACTTAACCAAGAAATCTGATATTTTCTAAGTACAAAAGGGGCCATAAATCTTGCAAAAAGCAAGATGGAGTTACGTTTCTTGCTATACAGGGTCAGCTTATGATGGTGAACAAGTATTCCAAGTTTCAAAGCAATAGCTTTGATAGTTTAGGAGAAAAGCTGACCTAAACATAAAACTTAACCAGGCAACGCCGACGCAGACGCCGACGCCGACGCCGACAACCGCTCAAGTGATGACAATAACTCATCATTTTTTTTCAAAAAATCAGATGAGCTAAAAAAAGAAATTGTTAAATTCTAATTTCTTTAATACAAATTTCAACACAAATTTTCTGATGCAACATTTAACGCATTCAGGATAAAATTTACAAGATTTCCTGTTGTTTTTTTTCTGCTCTCAAAAGAAGATGCCTTTTAAATGTTACAGCTTCCTCATACAAAATAATTACAAAATACTGTTACAAAACCAGACAGGTACACCATTATTAATGACAGTCATTCTTGACTTTTTCAACAGCAATTACTTCCTCTAAAGGAGTGACTTTATCATAACAAGGAAACGAACTATTAAATTTCTCATGTAAATTCTACCCTCTTAAAATATTTTGTTCATGAAATAATCTTAAATTTGCAATCTTCCTGACTCTGTGGACACAAAATTAAGTAGGCGGATCAGTCTAAATAAAAGCTGTCCGTTTAAAAGATTGGTATTGAAAGTCTAAAATTATTTTGACCTATGTATATGTGTACATGTTAGATGAGGGGAAATAAATGATTTAAGAGGAATTTTCTTCCAGATGAAAGCAGATCAGGATATTTGTGATGACATACCTTCCTCAATGGTTCAGTATCGAGTAAAGCTGCCTTAAGCTGGGTCTCCAAAATCTCACACTGCCTGAAAGACATCAAATCATTATATTATTTTTATGTCACTTTTAACAGTACAACAATGCTGAATGGTTCATTTGCACGACAAATATACAGTACAATCATTAATATTCATACGGGACTAATTTTCATAAATTTCATGTTAAATCAATCCATGAAATGAGATCCCAACAAAATAAAAGCTGTCTGTAAGACAGCATGCCCGCCTTTTCTAAGTGATGAATTAGAGCTTTGCCAGTAAAAACTTTATAAAACTTTAACCAAAATAATAATCTAAGTTAGAAAGGGGAATAACTCTGTCAAAATTCAAATCAGAGTTATAGGGGTTGTTTCTCCTGGTGTGGACCTTGATCGTAAATAAATATTTTAAGTTTTAAGTCAACAAATTTGATAGAAACAGAGATATTTGACATAATCAAAAACTTTAACCAAACAATTCTAAGTAAAACAGGGGCATAACTCAGTCCAAATTCAAATCAGAGTTATGGGGATTGTTTCTCCTGGTGTAGACTTTGGTAGTAAATAACTTTCAACTGAAAAGCTTTGACAGTAACAGAGATATTTGACTTTATCAAAAAATTTAAGCAAACAATTCTAAGTAAAAAAGGGGCATAACTCTGTCAAAATTCAAATCAAGAGTTAAGGGGATTGTTTTTCCTGGTGTAGACTTTGAAAGTAAATAATTATTTTAAGTTTTCAAGTCAATAGCTTTGATAGTAACAGAGATATTTGACTTTATGAAAAACTTTAACCAACATGAGTGCAATAGCTCTACTTTTTCTTTGAGCTGTTTTGGTCACAACCGTGACATTTCATGCCAAAAAAATAAGATTTGTGTGTGTGTGTGTGTTCTTGGGGGGAGTATAAGATTAGATTTTATTAACCAAAACAGTTACTTAAACAATTACCGTAATATTTTACTCTCACAAATAAGACTTCATTTTTCCAACAACATCTTTATGGCCAGTTGACATACTTTTAAAATTTTGTTCCTTTCTGACTCACTCTCTGCAAGTGCCGAGTCATTTTTATTTCAGAAATCATTTCACCTACAGACTAGTGGACAGACACAACAGTATCTGCGATAAAATAAACTACAATTTCTCAAAAGTCACAAAATATTGAGTAGAGAATTAACTGATGCTGATAGTCAAAGAGAGTATCATATAAATTTACATGGACTGTCATCAAAGGCAGAACATAAAACAAGAGAGCCCCAATGGCCCTAGACTGCTCATAGTAAGCTTGAACAAGCTTCAAACGTAGTGTCACAAAAAGAAAATATCTGTGAAATAATTTTGAAATTGTACTAGCTGTTTCTGACAAACATCTACATATTTGAACCTTTATGTAGGACAAAGTGACTATGCTCTCTGGTGGCCATGCTTTTGAAAATCAAAAATACTTTGACCAAACTTTGTATTGGGACAACTACATATTATTTCTCTTAAATCATTTCAAAATCGGACCATTACTTTACAAGAAGATTGGCTTTTTAGGAGATTTCTTTAAAGAAACTGCAGATAGGCTGACTACAGCCATCAAATGACCTGACAAGCTCATCATAATTATGTAACTAATGTTCAGATGAGATAAAAATATTTCCACTGCCACTTGAATCAGCTTACTGGATTTCAGAATGAGAAAAAGGAGCTGCATCAAACAGAGAATAGAAGACTCTTTCAGATTCTAAATGTTTATTTACTCACCTCTGATATTTGTCTGCTCTCTTGTTTGCCTCTTCATTTCTCTTGCATTGAACATCATAATGTACAAACAGTTAAGGATATATTCTGATATTTTAAAACATTTAATTTTGGTGGCAATTTTATTTTATCACTACTGGCAGTCAAACCTGTTGAGCCAATTTTGACTCCCTCAATATAAACCCAAAATTAATTTAAATCCTGTAACTGAATGGTCATATGTTACTTGTTAACAATTACATAAATACATAAACTTTAATATAACCCTTGGTTCTGGGGTAAGAGTCACCAGGTCGGTGGGGCAGGGTCGGGTATGGATTCTACAAAACACAATACAGAAACACAAGATAATAGAAACTGATGAAACAAAACCACATGGAAAAACTTCTGAAAGGTTCATCCATGGGAGCCCCTAACCAAATTTAGTGATGATCCATCAATCTGTTCATGAGAAGTCATTTAAGGTTTATTTCTCCATTATAAGCTCTGGCAGCCCTAAAAGGAGACAAGCAAAACCATCTGAACAGACATAAGACGTGGTGGAGGGGGGTGTCCATACAAGGATAATACTGTCCAAGTTTAATAAAGATCCATCAACTAATTTATAAGAAGTTGTAAATGACTTCTTTTATCATTTCTGGTAAACTCTATTTGAACAAGCAAATTCGATGAATTGGTATCCCCCGCCGAAAGGGTTTGTGGTGAGGAATGGCAAAAAGATATATCCGGCAAAAAGTTAAGGATGTTAATAAGAAGCAAATAATTTCATTAGTCAAAATCAATTTAACAGAAAACAAATGTTTAATTAAAGAGTACACAATAAATGTATGATACTTTGATCCGGACTAAAGAAGTTATTTTGAATGGGATATGCTTACTGTAATAAGCTTAGCTTTTAAAATTAAATGCAGTTAATTGAAATGTGAGCTTGAAATTTAACTGGAATGAAATATTGTCTTTGAGTGGTTTGGCACCAGGTGTTGCTGTTTTACATGTAAATTTGAACTTAAAAGATCAGATGTCCTTAAGAGAACACAGATAAGATATCTTGAACATGGCTGAGGGCAAGGTTTGTGCAGTCACAACTTAACATGTTGAAGGTTTGAACATTTAAAAAAAAAAAAAAAGGAATGGAAATATATATATATCTATATATAGATATATCTATATATTTATTTTTCTAGGGGGTGGGGGTGCAGGAGAACGGGAGAGGAAACAAAATTTCACATGCTGATTTATAAATATTGATTGAAAATTAAATATGAAAAAAAAAAAAAAAAAGGTAAAAGGGTGAAGTTGGAGTGCGGATCAGAGGTGGGCATGACTGGGTGGAGAAGTGAGGTGGGGGAATAGTACAACTTGGAAGGTTTGAAAAAAATCTAAAATAAATGAAAAAAAAAAAAATTTGGGAGGGGGGGGGGGGGGGGGGGGGGGGGGTTGGGAGAGTAGGGCGTGTGACCAAGGCAAGTGGGTGACCAGGTGTGGGTGCGCAACTTCACATGTTTATAATAAATGTTCACAGAAAAGAATGAAAGAAATTTAATGAAATTCTGCCAAATGGTAAGTTTGTTATGTACAAATATGTGGATTTTTAGACAATTAAAGGGCAATAACTCTGAAGTTACAAAAAGAAATCCGTACAAAATTGTCTGTGCACAACCACATTATAGTGCTCTAAATTCTTTTAAAGTTTCATAGTTCTAGGTCAAATATATCAAAAGTTATGATGCAGAAATTGGCATATCTATAGATCTATAGTACCCTATATAGTTAACACTAGAAACTTCTAAGGGCCATAACCCTGGTGTTACTTGGGCAATCTGTCTGAAACTTGATGGGCCCCATAACCTCATAGTGGTGAACATGTATATAAGTTTGTTTGAAAAAAATCTAAAATAAGGAATGAATTTTTTTTTTTTTGAGGGGGGGGGGGGGGGGGTTGGGGGATAGGGGGGGGGGGGTGTGATCAAGGTAAGGGGGCGACCAGGTGTGGGTACACAACTTCACATGTTTACAATAAATGTTCATGGAAAAGAATGAAAGAAATTTAATGAAATTCTACAAAATGGTAAGTTTGTTATGTACAAATATGTGGATTTCTATACAATTAAAGGGCAATAACTCTTAATTTACAAAGAAATCCAAATGAAATTGTGTGTACACAACCACATTATGGTGATCTAAATTCTGTTTAAGTTTCATAGTTCTAGGTCAAATATATCAAAAGTTATGATGCAGAAATTGCCATATTTATAGTACCCTATATAGTTAACACTAGAAACTTCTAAGGGCCATAACTCTGGTGTTACTTGGGCAATCTGACTGAAACTTGACGGGCCGCAAGAACTCATTGTGGTGAACATGTATATGAAGTTTTAAATAAATATTCCCAACCATTTCCTAGATATGGCTCCGGACGGACGGACGGACGTAAAGACGGAAGGACGGAAAGACGGACAACGCCAAAACTATATCCCTCCGACTTTCGTCGGGGGATAATAAACGTATGGGAGAGCCATCCAAGGTTGCTATATTTGGTGAAAATCGATCATGTGAGAAGAGTCAGTTCAATGTTCTTCAAATTAAAGCTTTGGGGTTAAGCAGAATTTTTGTTTTAGAATGGTTCTTACAAGTTTACAACAAAGTTTGGTGAAGATACATTTTAGCTCAGATGACACCCCCACCCCAACCCCGCTCTGTACGGGAAACTTGAAAAAGGACTAATACAACTATACAAGACCACTGGAGACCAAGTTTGGTGCAAATCCATTCATGTGGTTCAAGAGATGGTCTTTTAAAGGTTAAAGTTTTTTTTTCTGAGGTCTTATGGGAACCTTAAAGGGGCCAAGCAGAATCATTTGAACAATATTAAGAAAAGCACAAACAAGACTTCACAGACCTAGTTTGCTGAGAACACATTATGTGGTTCATGAGATGTTTGACAGTTTTTCTATTTCTAGCTCTAGTAGTAGAATCTACCTGAACCATCCCAATGAAAATTGAGAAAGGTCCATGCCAGGGAGCTACAGAACATGTTAGTGTAATCCTGATCTGCCGTCTAAGGGAAAATGATGATTGAGCCATGCCATGAGAAAATCAACATAGTGGCTTTGCGACCAGCATGGATCCAGACCAGCCTGCGCATCCACGCAGTCTGATCAGGATCCATGCTGTTCGCTTTCAAAGCCTATTGTATATAGAGAAACTGCTAGTGAACAGCATGGATCCTGACCAGACGGCGCAGACGCGCAGGCTGGTCGGGATCCATGCTGTTCGCAAAGCCACTATGTTGGTTTTCTAATGGCACGGCTCAATTATTTGAGTAAGAATGCTGGCATAGAACAATTGACCACCATCCAAAGTTCAGGTGAGCTAAATATGCAACACAATCTTAGTACCTGTATATACTTTATAACCCAGTCCATGACCCAGTCTTTCAAATTTTATATTTTTTTAATAAATAAGGATGTGTGAACATGTAACAGTGTAACTTTACTCTTAATAAACATGCAATAAATGTGGTTTTACATGGATATCTAGCTTGATCAATAAATTACATTAATCCATGAATATAGTTCCTTAAAGGCACTGACCTCCAGATTTTTCTTTCTTTCAAACTGAAGTTTGGTCATATTACAAACATTAGAATATGAGTTTTTGTTTCTAAACTATTTTAAAAATGCTACATCAAGAATAAAAGATGACTGCCGCAGCTGTAAAGAAGTTTTCAATTGCCGTTACCAGTACTGCAATAGAAGATAAATCTAGTGTTCAATGCGTGTTAAATACAGATAATTTACCTCTAGTAAAGCATTAGAAACGCTTTTTCAATTTTCATAGTAAAAAGTAGTAAAAACAACTAATTCTCATGTGTTTTTGTAACATACAGTCTGTCAAAATTTAAGTTTCAAAGCATTCTTAGAAATACAGCATTAATTTCCAAATATCTAAGAAAAAAACACTTTTTTTTGTTTTAAAACGATCTCGAGGCCAGTGCCTTTAAGAAAAACAGGTTATAAAAGGCAGATCCCAGACATTACGTCTGTGTGAAAGCACTTAATAACAATATGTCAGTTCAATATTCTATAACTAGTAGAATAATCATATTTTAAAAAGGATATCATCACACTTGGACTTGTATTTCTTGATCAACAAACTGAAAAAAGACATCAGTTTAATTAATAAGCAACTACAGATCATTTTTTAAAAAACACAAATGTCTCCCATCACTTGCCAAACAGATATTGTTAAATTCCAGTGAAAGTCACTGAACTATATTACTCCAATGATATACAAGGTTAGAGTGGTCCAACGATATACAAAGCTAAAGTAGCACTATTCACTCCTGTGTCGTTTGATAGAATTCCGACCAGTAGAATAGGCAAAGTAGCACATTCATCAAAGAATTTTACCAACTAAGGGTCATAACTCTGCTGAAAATCATTAAACTGGACAATGCCTATGATATGCTTGGTTTAGGTTGCAGATTTCAAATCACTTGCCCCTCATCTCTAAAAGTTCATGCCTTGCTCTTGTCATGAAAGAAAGCCTCCCAGCTCAGATTTGCAAAAGGTCAGCAGTTCAACTGGTACCCAGCATGTGCCCGAGATAATGCCAAGAGATGCACAAGATGCACGTGCAACCTTCTTTCTGCATCTAAAGCTTGACACTTATCATATGACCTGAATTACGAGCAGATACTGTGGTCCAGTGGTAACACTGTTCGACTTCTAAACCTGGGGTAGTGATTTCAAGCCCCTGCTCCTCCAACTAAAAATACTAACATTAAAATAAGAATCCTGTACATGGGTACTTTACACTTGGCAAGCTGAAGAACTGGGGAAGCTTAGAACTGAAATTTGGAGTGTCTTCTACATTTTACACTATCCTCCTGCTAAGATTACTAACGGTCTTCTGGAGTATTCCATATGGGCTACTAGTGGCAACTATAAATAAGCTTACAAAACTTTAATAAACAAACATATGACCTGAATATCATTGTGTCCATTTGGCTTAAAACCAAACAACATAGGCTACAGAATAAATTCACTTTATGTGAGTACTTACTCTGTTGAAATTATTTTCTGCTTCAACTTTCCAAAGTTCTGTATTTGTTCATCTTGTAATCGCTTTATCTCCTGAAATATGAAAGGCATCAACACAGTAAAAGAAATGCCTACACATACAAATTCAACTTTGTATTTTTGTATAATTGTAATATTGGCTGTTGTTCGTTTAATTCAATTTAACAGAGAATCTAAATGTTTTCAAATATGACAAATCTCCAATAGATCTCTCAATGGTACAAGTGCACATGTGAAAAGGATCATGAAAATACATTACCTTATAGAAAAAAGTATTTCAATTAAGATATGTTTCTGACCTTGATGTTAAAGAGTCATCATTTCATAATTATCTCAATGGCTTTTTAGTTATTATTAAATAAGACATTTTTCCTGGAAGGTAGCTTTTAGTTGCTCTGTTTGGTTCATTACAATAATAACAAGGCAGTCTAAAAGACAGTTATATCCTCGCCGCTGTTATGGATAGTGAAAAGGCTGATGGTATTGGGTGGAAACATTAATGTTGTTAAGTATACTTTATAGTCCATGTATGTGGAAATCAATGAATTTCAAAATCCTTCAAGAGATTTAGGAGATACTGAGTTGAAACAAAGTGGAAGGCTCAAACTTTTGACCTTGATTTGTGATCTCGACCTTGAGCCCACATGGCTGACCCATGAATTCTGCACATAATCATTGTCTTGATGAGCTGATCATTTGACCCAAGTTTCATTAAAAACCTTCAAGGCGTTTAGGAGATATACATGTAGAGCGGACATAAAATGAAAGGCTCAAACCTTTTCCCTTGAGTTGTGACCTTGACCTTGAGTGGACATGGCTGACTCAAGATTTCTGCACATAGTCTTGATGAGGGGATCATTTGACCAAAGTTTCATGAAAATCCTTCAAGGGATTTCGGAGATACAAAGCGGACACAAAATGGAAGGCTCAAACCTTTGACCGGAGTTGTGACCTTGACCTTGAGCCCACATGGCTGACCCATGAGTTCTGCACATAATCATTGTCTTGATGAGCTGTTCATTTGACCCAAGTTTCATTAAAAACCTTCAAGGCGATTAGGAGATATACATGTAGAGCGGACATAAAATGAAAGGCTTAAACCTTTTCCCTTGGGTTGTGACCTTGACCTTGAGTGGACATGGCTGACTCAAGATTTCTGCACATAGTCTTGATGAGGGGATCATTTGACTAAAGTTTCATGAAAATCCTTCAAGGGATTTCGGAGATACAAAGCGGACACAAAATGGAAGGCTCAAACCTTTGACCGGAGTTGTGACCTTGACCTTGAGCCAACATGACTGACTCATGAGTTTTGCACATCGTTTTGATCAAGTCCATGAGGTGATCATTTGACCCAAGTGTCATGGAGATCCATCAAGAGGTTTAGGAGCTCAAACCTTTGACCTTGAGCCAACATGGCTGACCCATGAGTTCTGCACATTGTCTTGATGAGGTGATCATTTGACCCAAGTTTCATGAAAATCCTTCAAGGGGTTTAGGAGATGTAGAGCGGACACAAAATGGAAGGCTCAAACCTTTGACCTTGAGTTGTGACCTTGACCTTGAGCTGACATGGCTGACTCACGAGTTCTGCACATCCTCTTGATCAAGTCCATGAGGTGATTATTTACCCAAGTTTCATGAAAATCCTTCAAGAGGTTTAAAGATGTAGAGCAGACACAAAATGGAAGGCTCAAAGCTTTGACATTGAGTTGTGACCTTGACCTTGAGATGACATGGCTGACTCATGAGTTCTGCTCATCCTCTTGATCAAGTCCAAGAGGTGATCACTGACCCAAGTTTCATGAAGGTTTAGGAGATAAAGAGCTCAAACCTTTGACCTTGAGTTGGGACCTTGACCTTGTGCCGAAATGGCTGACCCATGAAGTCTGCACATTGTCCTGATGAGGTGATCATTTGTCCCAAGTTTCATGAAAATCCTTCAAGGGGTTCCAGAGATAAAGAGCAGACACAAAATGGAAGGCTTAAACCTTGAGCCATCATGGCTGACTCATGAGTTCTGCACGTCGTCTTGATGAGGTGATCATTTGATCCAAGTTTCATGAAAATCCTTCATGGAGTTTTAACCGAGATACAGAGCCGACACAAAAGGTGGAGGATTAAAAAGTTATTTTGTGGACACAGTTGATATAACTGGAATTAATCATTGATGTCTGAATGGATACAGAATTTTGTATCAAGTTTTGTAACAACATATCCTGAATTGAGTATCCAGCTTAATTCTCAAGAGTTTTATCTCATCAAACTTGAGTCAGGAAACTTGTAAATTATTTCCTTAAAAGAGAATGATACATGTACCTATGAAGAATCCAAGAACATAACTTAGTTAACTGATAACAGCTTATATATCATGTATATGAAGTAAAAGATGTAAAACTAATACAGATATAACTCATTTCTGAAACACCATTTCAAGAACTGACCTGTTTCAGTGACTGACAGTTACTGCACCATTCAGGGGTGTCTGTTGAAAGCCCTGGAGTAATTAGGGAGTCCACTTCATCTAACAATGACTCCATGTCTCATAATTGTCAAAGATGCTGTTTTTCTGGAAAAATAAATATCTAAATATCTAATATGTACTTTTCATCAGGTATGAAACAGAATCTAGCAATTCCTGTAGATTTTCATGTATTATGCATTTTACATGTAGTTAAGAGGGTGAGGAATTTGTAGCTACCATCTAATACACATCTGCTAAGCTTTGGCATTGTACAAGTATTGCATGCAGGCAGGGTGCTGTTTCATTTGTCCCATAAATATACAGGAGGTATTTCTGACATCTTTTTTCATCATTCTAGATTGGTGTATATATATGTGACAAGAGCACTGCCTATGGTGCTATCGCTCATCTGCAAGTGCTGGTCAATACATAAGAAAAGAGTTATAGTTCAGATCAGGGCTACGGAAATTTTGAAAACTAAACTGGTCCGAAACGAAATCATGACATCGGTGCTACCCCAACCACTGTATTACAATATACATTATATTTGTAAAACGTGATACAGCAAAGAAATTAGTATGTCATGCATTAACAAGGAGCTGCGTTCAATAAACGCTTGATGCCCCCGGTGGCATCCATGTCGATACAAAGCAACCTAAGTCCAAAACAAGGTCAAGTTCAAGGTCAAACTGAGGTCAGGTGATGTCTGAAGATGAGGAATGGTCACAGGTTACATCTGCATTAGTATCAAGTCATTCTAGTTAGGGGTATTGATGCTAGACGAAACACTCCCATTTGGTTAACCTCGTACGGACGGACAGACAGGACAATCACTATATGCCTCCCGCATCAGTAGATGCCGGGGGCATAAAAATGATTTACCTGTCAACGCCAGTTACCAATGAAAAAGTCATTCAGTGTTATACTTGATCATTACTCTGTTTAAATTTCGATGTTTTTTCATGATAATTTGCACGGTCACACATTAAACCGGAATCCACCTAAAAACCGGAATACACTTTCCATAACCGGAATACACCTGTATTTTTTAAGTTAAAGGTATTTTTTTAAGGTTTTTTGATATAATTCAATCATATATATCATAAATAATTAACATACAAAAGAAAAATAAAATACGTTCACGCAAAATGATTTTATACGAGATTGAAGTTCGGCGACGGCGCGAGAAATTTCCATAACCGAAATACACTCATATTTTATTAATAAATGGTATTTCTGTAGGGTTTATTGCAGAAATCATTCGTGTATAATATAAATAATATGTTTACAAAAGGAAAATAAAATACTTTCACGCAAAACTATTTTATACGAGATTTGAATTTGGCGAGCGCACGGGAAGTTTCCATAACATAAATGCACTCGTCCTTTTTTAAAAAATAAATAGTATTCTCTAAAATAAACACTTTTTATCATTTTTTGTAAGTTGTAGAACCATGTTCAATCAGATTAAACATGAATGAATATTTGAGAGAAGTTTATTAAAAGTTAATTCTGTATACGAGATTATAACTTTACGATCTTACGGAAATGTTTTACGCTTACGTCGCATGACTAGATACCTGAAGGTTGATTATTAAAATTTACTTAATTGTTTCTTCAAATAATAAGAAAATAATTTAAGATAAAAAAGCATCAATATTCGATTTTAAATGGATCATAAACACAATACGGGTCCTGACATAAACCGCGCGGATCGGAAAGGGCATGTCATGTTTATTATTGAAACTTATTTGTTTTGAGTCTTCAATATATTTTGTTAACCTAAGATTTAAAACTGCTGTAAAAAGTTTACCCAGGCATGATACAATAGTAATTGGCCTATAGGAATTGGTGTCTAAAGGATTTCCTTTGTTTTTGTAAATTGGGATAATATATCCCTCAAGCCATGTCCTAGGTATGTTACCAGAATCAAGAATAGAGTTGAAAAGTTTATTATATATCGGTAAAATCATATCTTTTGTTGCTTTGATATATTCATTTAGTATGTTGTCCGAAGGGCTACACGTTTTTCCATTGTTTAAATTGTTTATACATTTCAAAATTTCAGCATCCGTGATAGGTGCATCTAAATACTGGTTTGAATTTTCTAAGAAGTCATGTGTTAAGAACCGTTCATCTTCATTATCAGAATGAGGGTTAGCATTGATATTTTTGAAAAAATCAAAGAAGTTCGAAACCAATGGTGCATCATCAGACTTGGGCTTTGGTTTAAGCTTTTTAAGAAATTTCCAATACTGTTTTGGGTTTTTATCATGCATATTTCTCAATTTATTACCATTACTTTGTTTAAATTTCTTAATATAGTAATTCATAACTCGTTTATACTCTTTGCTAGCGTTTTGAAGTCGCAATTTATTATCAATATTACGTTTACATCGATATTCAGATTTCGCATTATGGTAATTTTGTCTTGCCTTGTAGCATTTAGGACCAAACCAGGGTTTATTATTTTTTCTTGGAATAAATGTACCTTTAGATGGGAAAGTTGCAGTAGAGGCGTTATGGAACAGAGTCTGTAGTTCATTTGTTACAGTTTCAACAACCTGTGTATTACCACTAGAATCATTTAAAAACATTTTAAATATTGATTCAATGTGATCAACGTCAATATTTTGACAAAAAGAATCTTTCTGTCGTCTTGCCACTTTGGCTTTATGGTACTAGCACTTTCTTTATGATATGACTTTGGCGACATATGCCAAATAATGTCTGACAAAGTAAGTGCAGTTAAATATGATACGCTTTTATTCAATTTCATACTTGTTTTGGGGTAGTCCTGGGGTGTCTTGTGGTAAAAAGACCCGCCCTACGGCCCATTACGATCTACTTCCACTTTCATTTTGCAATTTTTGCATTTTTATGAAATGTACATAGTTTGTAACACTTTCAACTCACAGAGTACCTGGATAAATATGTTACACACACAATGATTATAAAAGTAATGACAAAATACTAAAAACTAAACTAAAACAAAAATTCACCAGAGGGGTTGTTTCAAACAACTTTACATGAACCTTAAACAGCTGTAACATGATGCTAAAAACAAATTTCTTAAAAGATCGAATATATGCACAACAAATAATGGCGCCCAAAACACCTTTTGCTAAGCTAAATCTTGTGGTGTGAGACCATTTCATGACTAAAACAGACATGAAACTTCAAGACCTGTATACTTTTAACAAGTTTGAATGGCTTTCTCATTGAAAAAGCTTGCGACACAGTAGCATTAGCTACAGCTAGCAAGACATTTCGACCCCAAGACATTTCAACCCCAAGAGACAATTCAACCCCAAGACATTTCAACCCCAACTCCTTGGACATTTCGACCCCACCCATTTAATGATATGCCTGAAAAGATCTAAGAATGCCGTCATTATTATAATTAAGCTTTAATCTATAGATAATTGATCAATTCCAAAATGTAATAACGCTTAATTACCAATTAAAATGTTAAAATGCAGTTATTTTCGCGAAAATAATAATTTTTTTTTACAAAAATGAGCCATATTTGTCTAAATTTCTTTATTTTCAAAAATTCTTTTTTTTTAAATTTTTTAAAGACTATATTAGTACATGCCTTCATATGAAAAATGAGTGATTTTTATCTCACAATAACGAAATAATCATCATTTATAAATTATTTTTTTTATTAACAAAAATAACGGGATTTATGTATCAGCCGCGTTTATTACGTAAATAATTTATGAACAAATCGTTCTGATTACCTATCTTAAAATAACCTTCATATGACATATTTTCAAAATTGGTGTTTATTTACTTTTTCAAATCATCTTAAAGAGTACACGGCTATATTAAAAACAAATATTTTTAAATCATGGGCCAATTTCGCTGATTTTAATTATGAAAATAACTTTAATAAAATCACATCTTTAATACCTCTTTATTTATTTATTTATTTATTTTTTTTTTTTTTTTTTGTGAAAGATATAAGCATCTCGTTTCTATGGGATTCAACCAAATATAAATAATTATAATGTAACTCATGTCACCATCTTCATTATATTGGTATTTAAAACCATAATCAGAAAAAAACGTGATCTTTTGATTGGATTATCACACCTTGATTAATTGTTTGTTGATATACAGCACGTGCATGTATATTTATCTGCGGTGCGCATTGGAATTAACAATCAATTAAGCGATTGTGGTGACATCGGATATTTATAAACGTGTGTCAACATTATCTTTAATTTGAGCGAAAATGTAAAGAAAACAATAGGAAATTAAACAACATATTGCTTATTTTCGCATTAAATGTTATTTTCGTAAGCGATTTTGATGCACACATCTTAAAGTATTTGCTTTACAGAATACAGCATATGATTTTTGTTATTTACAAACTGCTCTTTTCTTTTCTATGAACGACATTCCTTCCAGTTGTAAAATATCAAACACGAAATACCCGTTACTGCAAAATATAAGAATATGTGAGTATGGTTCCGTTAAAAACGGGGAAAAATTATTATCATATTTCATATCTGTAAGGAAAATGTGTCAGCCGTATTACTTTTTTCTATATTCAAATATTTTAGCAAATGCACGTGATTTAAAGTATGATTTTAACAAGCGATTTATACAGAGTGTATTTTACTTTTTTCTCTATTAAATATTTTAGCAAATGCACGTGATTTAAAGTATGATTTTAACAAGCGATTTATACAGAGTGTATTTTACTTTTTTCTCTATTAAATATTTTAGCAAATACACGTGATTTAAAGTATGATTTTAAAAATATGATTTTAACAACTTCAAGCGATTTTGGTCACACATTAAACCGGAATCTACCTAAAAACCGGGATAAAAGGTGTCATTGCACCTATATACAAAAAGGGAGATAAAAATGATCCTTCCAATTATCGAGGAATTACACTTGTTAATATAATGGGTAAAATATTTTCATTGCTTTTAAGAAACCGTATAAATAAATGGTGTGAATCGGAGCATATTATAACTGATTCTCAATTTGGTTTTCGTGATAACCGTTCTACGACTGACGCTATATTTCTATTATATACAGTTATTCAAAAAGTATTAGCCAATAAATCGAAACTTTTCTGCACGTTTATTGACTACCAGAGGGCTTTTGACACCGTCAATCATGATGAATTGTGGAATAAGTTAATTCAAACTAGAATAAGCTGTAAAATGATCAACATGATCAAGTCTATTTATAATAAAGTCCAGTCTTGTGTTAAGCTATCAAATAGTATGCCCCTTTCGGATTTTTTCGATGTAACTATTGGATTGAAACAAGGGGAACCACTCTCACCTCTTTTATTTATTCTTTTCATAAATGACATTGTAGATAATGTAGATTTTAATCTTTTAACCGATAAAGATCTAGATCTATTATCTATGTATCTAATACTTTTTGCAGACGACATTGTTCTGTTCACTACTGATCCTGTAAGCCTTCAGGCGCAAACTGATTGTATATATCAGTATTCCATAAAATGGGGTTTAAACATTAATATCAACAAAACAAAAGTTTGTATTTTTGAAAAACGCAAACAGTTCCACCATGGTAACTTTTTTATCAATGGAGAACAAATAGAAATTGTTGATAGTTTCACATATCTTGGTGTTAGATTTTCGTATACTGGGAATTTGAATCATGCCTAAAAAGTCTTCATGATCAAGCATTAAGAGCCTACCATAATTTAATGATATTATTTGATAAAATACTTCTAGATGTAAAAACAAAACTCCACTTATTTGATACAATGATTGTGCCAATTCTGTTATATGGCTCCGAAGTTTGGGGTGTATACAACCCAAAAGATGTTGACAAATTACATTTAAGATTTTGTAAGTATGTTTTAGGAGTTAAATCTCAAACTCCAAATGCTGCCGTATTTGGAGAATTGGGAAGATTTCATCTATCTATCATCTGCAAGCAACGTTCTATTAAGTTCTGGTTAAAAATAATGAAGAACGTTGATTCCCCACTCTACAGTATGTATTACGTCCTTTTGAATAATGTAAACAATTCATGCTGGTCAACTCGTATTAATTCAATTATTGACCATTTGGGTTTTACGAATATTAGAAATAACTTCGACGAAAACTTTAATTATTTACCCATGTTTATAAACAGATTACAAGATCAATATATTCAAGACTGGTCTGCCTCAATTAATACTATGCCTAAACTCGAATACTACTGCAAATATAAGAAAACATTTTGTTTTGAAAATTATATAGAAATTATACCAAACGATAATTTAAGAAAGTGTTTGACGTCCTTAAGATTATCCTCTCATAAATTAGAAATTGAAGTAGGAAGATATACTGGTGTAGATAGAAATGAAAGAGTATGCAAATTATGTACCCAAAATGTAACCGAATCGGAGTATCATTTTCTATTGTGTTGTGACAAATATAGAGATATTAGACATAAATATCTGGGCAATGTTTCTTGGCCCTCTTTAAATAAATTTGTTTCTGTTATGTCAGTTATGAGAAAGAAACATCTCTTAAACCTGTGTAAATTTATAAAAGAAGCTATGCTTCAACGCAACAATACCCTGTCAAATATTACTGTTTCCTAGTAAATTTTTTGTTATCTATGTGTACATGTATATATTGTTATGATTTTGTAAAATTGTGTCTTTGCCATATTTCTATTACAATGTAAATGGCCAAAGGCAAGTACTTTGCTGATTTGCCAATAAAATTTGAACTTTGAACTTTGTTAAACATTATTTGTCACATGTCACTTGTGTGTACTTACAAATATACTGATTAATTGATATAATCAATAGGTGTGATAATCCAATCAAACTCTATCAGGACTAATCAGAGGCACGTGTTTGTTACGCCGCATATATTCAAAGGACATTAATTGTGCTTTGGCAATAAATAACAGAACATCTTTTTTTTTTAACAGAACATCTCGTTTATTCTCTCAATACATGTACACACATGCAAATATGAGGAATTTACAATAGACAACATGATCTATTACGAGGCTACCATATATAAACACATCAAAGTACAGTATATCAGTTATAAACAATTAATATTAAACACATGATATATGCACAATTCATATTAATAGAAATAATAATCTGTAAATATGGAGGAAAGATTACATTCTAATTTCTAGCAATTCGTAGGATAACCTTTACAAACTTACAAAGCTTCAAAAATTCTGATTTGTTGCTAGTACACATTAATTTTTCTAATTTAAACATATTCGGACGTCGATAAAAATATGGTTTGATAAATTGTCTTCTGGCATCGGAGAACTGATCGCATTCGAATAAATAATGAAATTCATCCCCAATTTTGTTTCTACATGAATTACAAGTTCTTTCATTTATTGGTATTCTTGACCAGTTTCCCGTTTCAATAGGTAAGCGGTGATTCCTTGTTCTAAATTTAATGAAATTATATAATAGAGAGGGTTGTAGTTTGGATAAATAAGGTTCAATACCAAAAGAGTTCTTAAATACTCTGTAGAATGTGCTATTGCTTGAATTTTCAACTAAAAAATACCAATATTTAAGAATAAATCCTGTAGTTTTTGTTTAACGGTCATCTTTAACCATTTTGCATTCGGAAAATTTTGATCTGTCCATATATTAACAAGGCCGCATTTAATCAAAATAGATCGAACATTGTATAACCATGGGTACTTTATTTTAAGCATTTCAATAGGTATGGTTTCTGTTGATTGTAAAATATTTTTATGAACTGCAGTTGATAATTTGTTTGGGGTGTCTCCACCTTCAGTTACACAGAGCCTTGACCAAAACGAAATTATTTTTTCTTCTATATCTATTGACAATGGCATACATCCCGTTTCACCATAAACAAAATAATTAGGAGTAGACCTTTTTAATTTTAATACATATTTTAAAAATTTTAATTGTACACGCTCTATTAAATCTAGTTTACCAAAACCCCATATTTCAGCTCCATAAAGTAAAATAGGTTTGATAGTTCTGTTAAAGAGATCTATTTGTAAATCTATTGGAAGGTTAAGACGATTGGAGTTTTTAATAAGACTATACATTGCCCTAGTTGCTTGGTTTGAAATATGTTTTTTACAACTAAGAAAAGAGCCACTTCTATTAAAATACAGACCAAGATATTTATATTCATTCACGACATCTAGGGCTTCATTTTTAAAAGTAAAATTATATATAGGTTGTCTACCTTTAGCAAAAACAACAATTTTCGTTTTTGAGATGTTTACCTTAAGTTTCCAAGTATCACAGTATTGTTCGTAAGTATTTAAAGCTTCCTGTAAGTCATTCGCTGTTTCTGCCAATATTACTGTGTCATCAGCGTAAAGTAAAATAAAGATTTTTAAGAGATTAAAGAGTTCATTTGTATTTTGTTCATTTTGAATTGTTATTCCTCGTACATTACTATTATTTTGAAAAAAGTCCTTTAGATCGTTTAAAAATAGTGAAAAAAGCAAAGGTGATAAATTTTCCCCTTGACGAACTCCAATATTACAGGAGAAAAAGTTAGAAAATTTTGAATTTACTCTAACACAGGATTTTATGTCATTATACATATTTCTGATGACTTGGAGACACTTTCCGTTGATTTTGGTATTCATTAATTTTTCCCATAAACCATTTCTCCAGACCGTGTTGAAAGCTTGTTTTAAGTCAATAAATGAGCAGAATAATTTTCTCTTGTTATTGTTTAGATATTGAATAATGTGGTGTAAGACGAATAAATTGTCTGCTGTTGAGAAACCTTTTCTAAAACCCGCTTGTATATTGTTTAAAATGTTATTAGATTCAACATAGTCAGTTATTCTTTTATTTAAAATACTGGTAAAAACTTTTCCTAGACAGCTTAACAATGTTATAGGCCTATAATTTTCAGGTTTTGTTATGTCGCCCTTATTTTTATATATTGGGTTGATAATACCTATTGTCCAAAGTTCTGGGATTACACCAGTTTCATAAATTAGATTAAAGAGTTTAACATATATATTTTTCATCAATGGTAAAGATGCTTTTATTTGTTCATTTACAATTTTATCATAACCACTTGCTTTGTTATTTTTTAAAGTTTTTATTGCTGCCATTATTTCATTTTCAGTAATGGGAACATTTATTTCTGTTTATTTCATTTTCAACATTATTATTAGTATTATTATTATTATTATCGGTATCATTATTTTCATCATCGCTGTTATTTACATTTTTGAAGAAATTATAAAGATCTGACAGGTCAGCTTCACTTTTCTGTGTTGGATTTCCATTTAGGATTTTCCAGTATTTTCGCGGGTCTTTACTTTTAACATCCCGTAATTTCTTAATACTTGAACGTTTGTCTTTATTATAAAATTGGTTTAATGTATTTTTGTAAATTTTAGCGTTTCGTTTTAGAATCTCCTTTGTTTCGTTATTCTTTCTTAATTTATAAAGATACTTTGCCGTGTGAAAGTTTTTTCTAGCCTTCTTGCACTTTGGTCCAAACCAAGAAGTTTTATTAGAATTACCCGTGTATGATTTTTTATTTACCTTTGTATATCCAAAAGTTTCGCTAGATGTATTTAAAAACAGTGATGATATATCACTGACTATTTCGTCTACATTCTCTTTGGTAAAGTTCATATTTAGTGTAAGATTATCAAGTGTTTCATTTATATTTTGCAGTTTTTGTACATTAATTTTATCTACAAATTTGTTTGCTTTAGTTCTATCCCATAGTTTAACAGACAATTGTTCCTCATCATGTTCGTAGTTGCTTTTACTTATGTTAAATGTTAAGTTTAGTTCAACTGGGTTATGAACATCTGATAACAATGGGCTGAAGTCTAATACTCGCAGTGAAGACACATATTTAAAAAGATTAGAGTTACAAACAAAGTAGTCAACAACACTTGTACCTTTACATGTGGTTTTCCCGGGAATGTCCATATTTGTTCTCCCATTTAAAATGTAAAAATTATTCAGTTTCAAAAACTCAAGAAATTGATGCCCATAATTATTTGAGGATTTATCATTATTTACACGTACTTTATTTACATTTGAAGACCTGTCAAACATACTCATTTCGAGATTATATTCTAAGCATATTTCTTCCAAATTTTGACTTTCAAAAAATTCAGTATCTACTATGATATAATCCTGAAGACATTTAGTTCTGGAATTAAAATCTCCAAATAAACAATACATGTCATATTTCTGTGCAAACTTGTTAACATCACTTTGGATTTCTGAAAACGGGTCTTCTGTAGAATATTCTGAGTACTCTGGTGGTACATAGACAATGCCACAAACTACATCTTTTACTGTTTTTAACAACGTTTTTGAAATTGTAAACCATAAATGCAGTAAACGTTTTTATATTCATATATAAACATGATATAACTCTTTTAAAAACTGATTTTTCATAATGTATTTTCTTCTTAAATTATCAAATTAAACATGATGAAATAATTCAATTAGTTCCAATAATACACATACGGCCGGTCCTTTCCGGTCAGCACGGTTTATTCACTGACATGTATTTTGTGTATGATTCACTTAAAAATAGAATATATATTCATATTGTCTAAAATATGCAAAATGGAAGAAATATAAAATGAAAACATACAACTATTTCTGAGGGGTCGAAATGTCTTGGGGTCGAAATGTCTTTGGGGTCGAATTGTCCAAGAAAATTAAATTTTGGGGTTGAAAAGTCTTGGGGTCGAAACGTCCAAGATTCTTAGCTACATAACTAATCATTAATCGTGACAAACCTAATGACACAAGAAAATAATCCATTTCTTCCAAAGAAAAGTAACAAAAACGAAATTAACACGATATTCTGTTTTTGTTTTTTTGACCGGAAGTGAATTGTAAAGGGTCTAACGGATTGAAATGTACCCAAAGATGTGTAATGTAGATCCCTGTAATGTAGAGTAATGTAGCAAAATGTTGCGTAATGACGCAAAATAGCACGCAATGTATACATAGGTATATAATATGATAGATAAGATAAGATAAGATAAGCTAATATTTATTTAACGTCGGTTATAGATAAAGGTTACAATATAAGCTTGAAGCTTGTATCCGACATAAACATATTATCCTATACTGTAATATACAAACAAAGAAACTGTAAATAAAAGCATCATTAAGACATAATTAAAATTAAGTTAAATTAAGTGAAGTTAGGCGCTGCTTATCTGGCGGGAAAACCTAGTCACACAGATTCTTTCTTCTTTTTGCATAAATTGTTCCTTCTGATATTTTCAGTTTTGACATTAAGCCTAATGGTTTTGCTTTTGTTATAAAAATTAACAACAAAGGAAAATGTTTTAAAATGTTTTGTTTGAATGAACGTAGATCTAATCTTTTTTTCAAATGTGTCAGGTCTAGACAGACAATGGAAAATAGTGTTTATGAGTTAAAGATAATAGTGATATTTGGGTGCTCAGAATCTAGTCCCAAAATGCGCCCATACTGTAGGTCACCAGTTAAAGAATATAAGATTCTTTCACTGGTTGTAGGTGCAGATCGGAATATCCGGCCTCGAGGGTAACTGTTTAGGCAGTAACGAGGCTCCCTGCCGAGTTATCACCTAAACAGTTACCCGAGAGCTGGATATTTCCATCTACACCTATAACCAGTGACAGAATCTTTTTCTTGGATACCGATTTCAAGAAAGTATAATAAAAATTAAATCAATCGAATGGCTTTCTTTTTAGAATTATTTCCTATAGCAGTGTATTTAAACAAAGCGCGGGAAACCAACATCCGTAAACAGGAAATACGTCATGACATTTCAAAACAAATAACAACGTTTAGTTCCGGTTTTGTTTTATCAGTTGCAGCGTAACGTTATGAAGTTTCGATAAAATAACGTGATTTGAATCGAGAAATATACTATCAGGAACCAATAGGAACTGTCAAGGTACTGAATTTTTATTCCGTTTTTTAAATAAAATACAAGAAATGCGGCAATGCCACGAAACCAGGTTTTCAACACTTTTCATAAGAATTAACAAGAGCACCGCCAAGCGGGGCAATATACGCCCGAAGGCTTACATCATAGGATGGGAGCCAAATTTTAAGAACTTGACTGTTGAAGCCCCAAAGGACTGGAACAACAAAAGGAAAACTTCAAAAAACAAATCTAATTCCACAAAAAAAATTCTAAGTCTACAAAAAATCCTTATCAGGTACAGGTATGTAAAAATACACCTTAAAATTGGAGGTACCATCCATGTTGTACCACAGAAAAGTGGTCAACGTTTTTCCCTACGGCCAATAATAAAAAAGTTTCAAAATAAGCTATTTATAGTAACATAAAAGGGAAGGAATTCAAAATAAAATATTGTAAGTACAAAAAAAAAGAGATCTGCCAAATAAAAACAAGTGCACTGCAATGCAGAGCAATATACACAAAGCAAAGTCATATATGACCTTTGACCCTTAAGTGTGACCTTGACCTTGAAGCGAGTCATCCGGAACATGCACTCTGCACATCGTTGCAATGTGGTGAACATTTCTGCCAAGTTTCTTTGAAATCCTTCCAGCAGTTCAAGAGTTACAGAGCGGACACGAAACAAACTGATATGACCTTTGACTCCTAAGTGTGACCTTGACCTTGAAACGAGACATCCGGAACATGCGCTCTGCACATCGTTGCAATGTGGTGAACATTTCTGCCAAGTTTCTTTGAAATCCTTCCAGCAGTTCAAGAGTTACAGAGCGGACACGAAACAAACTGATATGACCTTTGACTCCTAAGTGTGACCTTGACCTTGAAACGAGACATCCGGAACATGCGCTCTGCACGTCGTCTGGGTGTGGTGAACATTTGTGTCAAGCTTCCTTGAAATCCTTCAAGGGGTTCAAGAGTTACAGAGCGGACACGAAATTGCTAACGGACAGACGGACGGACAGACGGACAGACGGACACCAGCGTCATAACATAATACGTCCCTTCGGGCGTATAAAAAGTATACTGAATCACAGTGCACCACTTTAAAGCACAACCCTAACCCTAACCCTAACCTAACCCTAACCCTATTTTTAGTAACAATGACCTTGACCTTGATCCCCAAAATCAATCCCAAGCTACAACTTTATATAAGTTTTCTATACACCAAGTTTCATTATGATAGCTCATTCCTAAGTTAAGTTATTGACCGGAAACCCTTTTTCTATTTTAAGTAACAGTGACCTTGACCTTGACCCCAGAAACCCCAAAATCAATCCCAGCCTTTGTCTTGATATAAGCTACATACATACCAAGTTTTATTCAAATATCTTTACCGAAACAAAAGTTATTGACCGGAAACACCAGTTTGACGCCGCCGCCCGCCCGCCCGACCAACGACATACCCCAATCTAATAACTCAGGTTTCTTCATGTGAGGAAGCTATCCAGCTGGCTTACGGAAGGTCGGTGGTTCTACCCAGGTGCCCGCTCGTGATGAAATAATGCACGGAGGGGCACCTGGGGTCTTCCTCCACCATTAAAGCTGGAAAGTCGCCATATGACCTATCATGTGTCGGTGAGACGTTAAATCAAAAAAAAAAAAAAAAAAAAAAAAAATAACTCAGGTTTTCGTTGAAAACCTGGTTAATAAATTACTACATAAATCTTCTACATATATGTAGTTCGTAATACGTCATTTACAGCATGAGAGTCATCTTACACCCCGGAGTGTAAGATGGATTTTTCCAGCACCGGTAAAAATACCGGAAATCCCCGTCTGGTATGCAAGAAGTACTAATATTTAAACCTGTTCTGAGTGAGTGATTATACCTGCACTCGGCGCTATCCGCCTCAACGATCATGCCTCTGCTGTCAGTTTGTTTCTCTAATACAAATTTCTGAATCCGTGAATGCACAGTTTCTTTTCAGTTCATTTGTTACAAATAATTTTTAAAAAAGACGAAAAAAGAAAAGAAAAGAAAACAAAAAAACAAAAAAAAAAAAAAAAAAAAAACACACACACACACACACAACAATTTACAAATTAAGCCCGTGTTACATCACGCTCAACCTCATGTTCTTCTAATATTCCTTTGTAGTATAAATACCGGAACTTACATAATCCTGTTTTCCTAAACACTGACTATTGCAAATTTTTTTAAATGCCACTCTTTTTAGGACAAATTTTGGCCCACTATTACAGCTACCGCAAACCTCTTGTGTGTGTGTGTATGTGAGAATGACAAACAACCATTTACATGTAAAATTCTTATTTCAAATTCATTCTAAAAAGTTCTTGACCAGAATTTTATCCATAACACAAACACTCTTGGTCGAAATTCAAGAAATCCAATTTAATTTACCTAACTCCTAATAGAAACAGTCTGGGGCCTTTTTTTGGATATGATTAAGGTTAATTTCTTAGCTCGATAGGGATCGTAGTTGGGGCCTCCCAAGTTTATAGCCAACATGTTTTTACAAGTGTAAAACTCTAGTCAATGAATCGATTTTTTTGAGAAAGTAGTTGCAATGAACGTGAAAGACTGTGGAAGGGAGGGGAGATAAGCAGCATATGCTTTTCCATGCCTTTAATTTTTTGTTTATTTACAGGCAGAACATTGGTTAACTATACGCATTATTGATTTCTGTTCCAATAAAAAAAATTGGGGCCTAAAGAAAAAAAAAATCGGAATCTGACGAGGTTCGAACTCCGGACCTCGCGAATGTAAATCACGTACGCTGACCATTGGGCCACCGAGACTGTGACATTGTTAAGTGATAAAATTACGTATATAAATAAATTTTGTTACGGCACCGTGTTTAAATTTGTATTACTTTGACATTTTTGAAATTTTTGGCTTTTCTACATTAAAAAAATAAATTGGCGATGATTTTGTTATTCAAACACTACTGTAATGTACATTATCATTCAATATTGGAAACAAAAAGCGGGCCGCTTGAATCATCCATAAACTCGTTACAGGAAGAAACCCGAATAGCACCAATTTTATTAATACCGCGAATTCAAATCGTTAGAATACGACAGTACATGTATAAGAATAATATGTTTTCTTTTTCACATTTCTATAACGGTAATGCGGCGCCGGATCGTTCATAAGCAATTTTATTTTATCAAATCTCGTCCTGATAATTATTTACTGCGTGAACTACCCGGCAGCAGTTCCGGGAATTATGGGTAGAAACAGCAACACCAAAAAAAAAAAAGAAAAGAAGAAAAAACGGTGAAAGTATAGAACATATTCCCAAGTTGAACGGTATATAGTTTACTTTGACATATACAGGTACACATTATCTATGGACGGAAAAGCCTTCTGGTTTCCCGTATAAATTTGATATCAGAGCTTCATCTGTCATGAAATGATGAGAAATAGTATCTGTATCTGTATCTGTATTTGTACTGTATCTGTATCTGTACGTAGTAGAAGTCCAATTCTGGCACATTAACTACGGGTATGCGCTTAGGAAATTTATTACCTTTTCTGTATGGCACATTTGAAGCCGTTTAGTGTCTCTGCATGTATTTGATTGTCATTAAGGGCGTTCCAATCAGGTATTGTTTTTAAAAAGAAACTATTTTTTATATACTTCACTATTGACAAGTTCCACTTATAGCACTGAGAGTTATTTGTTTGGAATTTGCTCACTATATTGCTTGTTTTAAAATCGTCAAATGTTTTCACTTTGATTTGCCTTTTAGCTGGAATTTTATGTAGGAACTCGTCGGCACTGACTGCTGGTACCATACCCCTAGCGATCTTGAATAGCATTATAAGTCGTTTTTCTTTATTTCTATCTTGAAGGGGTGGTTTATTAAGTTCTTTATGCATTTCAATTACACAACAATCGTATCGAGATTTATAATCATTTTTCATAAACCTAGCTACATTTCGTTGATTTTTTTTAGATTTGTGATATCACTTTGTTTAAGGGTCCCATACAATAGCCGCATTGACCTAATTAATGCATTGACCTAATAAATGCAATATATGATAATCTTTTACTATCCCTAGGAGCATGCTTCAAGTTTCTTTTTAAGAACCCAAGGGTTGAGTTTGCTTTCTTAGAGATGTTTCGTATATGGGTGCACCACTGTAAATCATATAATGATAATTCATAGGTATGGGTTTGTTTTAACCTCTTCCAGGATTGTATTGTCAAGTTGATAGAAGAATGAAGATCGTGACTTTACACTTAGTATATAGCACTTTTAAGCATTAAACGCATTCCCCAATCTTTTGCCCAGTTCTCAATGTTGGATAGATCGTTATGTAGCATTTGATTATCTTGATTATGTTGGTTTCTTATTGGTCTATACAGTAAGCAAACTTGTGATTTTACTACATCCGGTAGGTCATTTATGTGACATAAGAATATAAAGGCCCCAGCATAGTGCCTTGCGGAACCCCGGATAAGACATCTACTCTCCCTTCGACAAGTACCTTCATTTTTCTTTCCTTCAAAAATGATCCCAACTATCTGTGTATTACATATGTTGAAGAAAGGCTGGTTCAAACGTGCCAAGAGGTCCAATGGTCCTGCCACATGGGAAAAGTACCAGGGCATTAAACATAGAAAACTGCGCCTATGCCGCTCAACCCATGACAAACACGTCTCTGACATGCTGACTGACGACCACGAAAACCCGAAAGTTTTCTGGAGCTACCTTAAATCCAGAAGAAAGACAGTTTTGGCGTGCCCCCTCTAAAGAAAAATGGCCTAACCTACTGTGATGCGAAACAGAAAGCAGACTTACTGAACGGCTAGTTCTCGTCGATCTTCACAAATGAAGACAAATCTAGTCGTCCAACTCTGTCACCCAATTACCATTCCCACAGTCGGTGCCATAATGTAGAGCCAAAGGGTGTCCAAAAACGTCTGCACAATCTGAAGCCACATAAGGCAGCAGGGCCAGACAAGACCCCCACCAGATTGTTGGAGCTAGCATCAGAAAAACTCGCACAAGGACTAGACAAACTGTTCCAATTACCGATTGATCTCGGTAAAATTCCAGACGACATGAAAACAGCTAAAGTCTCGCCCGTCTTCAAGAAAGGAAACGGTGCTTCTGCACCCAACTATCGCTCTATCTCTTTGACTTCTGTCTCCTGTAAAATTCTTTAACACATCATCTTCAGCAACATCATATCGCACTTCGATGCCCACCACATTCTCACTGACTGTCAGCATGACTTCAGGAAGAGACGGTCCCACGACACCTAACTAATCAACACCATCAACGACCTCGCCAAAGGCTTAGACAACAACGAACAAATTGATGTTATCCTATAAGACTTTTTTCAAAGCCTTTGATAAAGGCCCCATTCTCGGCTTCTCCAGAAACTGGACCACTATGGCATCCGCGGCAACATCCATGCCTGGATAGAGACTTTCTGCCGTCCAGAACTCCACAAGTTGTCCCCCAGAGCACTTGTTCCTCTGTCTCCCTTGTCACTTCTGGCGTCCACCAGGGCAGTGTTCTTGGGCCTCTACTCTTTCTGGCCTATATAAATGACATACCTTCCAAGGTCAAATCCAGCACCGGTCTATTTGCCGATGATTTCATGTACACGAACATTCGGGGACTCGGGATGTCGGACACCAATTTCAAGCAGATCTTGATAGTCTCAGCACTTGGGAGAAGGACTGGCAGATGGACTTCGATCCAGAGAAGTGTGAACTCATCCTCATTACAAAGAAGGGAAACCCTATCATTACAGCCTATAGTCTACATGGAACAAACCTGAAAACTACATGTAGTGCAAAGTATCTTGGCGTTACTCTTTCAAACGACCTCTCCTGAAAAAAACAACAAAAAACAAAAACATGTCGATAATATCTCCAAGAAAGAAAATTCGACCATATCTTTTCTCAGTAGAAACATCCGTTCCAGTCCGGCCAGTGCTAAAGTCAATGCATACAAGACCTATGTCCGCCTTACTTTGGAATATGCTTCACCAGTTTGGTGTCCCTTCTCCGAAAGTCACATCCATCAGCTTGAAATGATTCAGCGTATAGCTGCTAGATTTGTGCTCCTCAACTATGCTCGGACAAGCAGTGTCACCAGCATGTTACAACACCGGCAAAACAATGCAAGAACAACCATGTTCTTCAAAATAATACACAACTTAGTCGACATCACGCCAGACCCACCACTTGTACATGCCAGATCCACCAGGGGGCACATCCAACGTCTTTACAAAATCCGAGCTCGCACGTAGAGCCACCAGCAAAGTTTCTATCCCGCTACTGTCATTCTTTGGAACTCACTGCCTCAAGTTTCTGTTGACCAGACAAACCTGGAAGGCTTCAAGTCGGTCTTGGCCAGCCAGCACAACAACTAAACTCGAGCTACCGTTTTACCAGTTTTTAACCTGATGTACATAGAGAATTCTTACCACACGGGCCAAGCCAGTCCAACTGTATCTAGAGACACTTTTACGCCGGGCCAAGTCAGTCCTGCATGCCACGCATGTGTACAAAGTTTTAACCAAATTGCGAGTATACTCTTGTAGAATGAGGCGATCACTGAAGATGAAGATGAGGATGATATATGACAAAACACATTTTCTAACATTTCTGTAATAAGGCACAGCGGGTCAGGGTGGTCAGTATTATGACTGATCTACCTACCTACATACCACCCAGTTTCTGTCAAATTCCTTACAAGGACGTAAGCAGTTGGTGCGTCAAGTCACTAAGGATGTTAAGAGAATAGTAAAAGTAGTATAAAGAAGAAAATAAGAAGCTTGTTAAAAGTAAAAACAGAATGGCAGCGAGATGGCCATATTGAACTGTTTCAGTGTTGGTAAGTGCGGGATATCAGGTGACAGGCTGTTCAAGTGAGAAACAGTCATTGGAAAAAGGAGAACTTGCAGTAATCTGTTGCGGCTGATCTAAAACCTGTAACTCAGCAGTCATGGAGAGCCTACAGTCAATACAACGAAGATCCAGTCAGCGACAATTTAGTGACTGCAACATCTGTGTGACACAGGATGTGCATCTGACGTCAGACTTGACCCAGCGCGCAGATCTATACCCTTTGGACAGATTTTAATCATTCAATTTGAGTTTGGGTGTGGGGAGACCAGATTTCATATCAGATGCATATTCCAGTTGTGGTCGAACTAGGATCTGATAAGCTATGTATTTAAGGGGTTCAGAATTTACTTTGACATTACTTCGGAGGAGAGTTCTTTGTTGACCTATTGATGTGTCCGTCCCATGACAGGTCATTTAATGTATCCACGCCAAGGTATCTGGCTGATGTGACCGATTCTAGAATTGTACCATGTAGGGAGCATTTTCTTGGGATATGATATTTCCTTTTAGTGACGCGGATTACTTGACATTTGGACTGGTTAAATTCCATGTCCCAAAAACAGCTTCTACTTTTCTAGGATATCTAAGTCAGCTTGAAGGGTCTTTAATTAATTTATAGATGTAAGGGTCTCGGAGATTCAGATTTGTTGGGACTTCTAAAACTTCCTAAAATGAAATACATTCAATGATATCAACGAATGCTTTAAACTTTTTGTAAAATTGTTGTGATGTTATGGTTGTTATATCCATTATTAATTATCATATTCGTATTACTTGAAATGAGCAGTGTGTATCTATCTTTTTATCGCTACGGCAAATCTTTTATTGATTTTTGGTTGTGTTAGGTTTAACGTTGCACCGACGCAGTTATAGGTCATATGGCGATTTTCCAGCTTTTGATGGCGGAGGAAGACCCCAGGTGCCCCTCCGTGCATTATTTCATCACGAGCGGGAACCTGGATAAAACCACCAAACTTCGGCAAGCAAGCTGGATGGCTTCCTCACATGACGAATTCAACGCCCCGAGTAAGGCTCGAACCCAACTCGGTGAGGGGCAAGTGATTTGAAGTCAGCGACCTTGACCACTCGGCCACGAATCTTTTATTGAACTACGAAAAGTGCCTATTATAGTGTATAGATCATTCAATCTATAAACGCCGTGAATCAGTTGGGTGATATCACCAAATATCCACTCTCTACTTCTCTCTCTCTCCTTTTGTTTTTATATGTACCACCATCCCCCAAACCCAAGTCCATCCTAGAGGGTTTTATTACTGTGTATTTTTCTTTTGTATGTGCTGTTTATTATTGGGAAGTATTTTCTGAGTTGAAATATATTGTTTCCTATGGACTGTTGATTTATATTATACATGTGTGATTTATATAGGTGTACTGGATATTCACACCTAAATCTGTATTAATTCCGTATTTTACTTAAGATTTGAAAAGTTTTTGTATTGAATGTGTAAGGTCATACCTTAACTATATCCATGTCAAATTTCTATCTCATATGATTTGAATAATTGTGAAAAAGTACGTTTTTGTCGCGAAAATGAAGATATTTTAAGGCGATGCTATCTATTTTCATAAATAATGGTATCATTTAGGATTATATAAGGATTTTTTTTTGTTAAGAAAATGAAAAGCAGGCAAGCCATTGCTTTCGTTTCACAAAAACTGGAAGCAAAGTAAAATTAGGGCGTTTTTTTCAAAGACATTGTGTAGAAAAAGGGATACCTCTGACGATGTATCGTGATACCATCCTCGTTGTTCCTGTCAATCGAGCTGATACCGTTGTTATCGGAACGAACATTAAATTGGCGCAGATGCCTTTTCTAATTTAGCGATAACATGCAATGACCAACCAAGATGGAGATAAAACTTGGGTTTTCTATACCCTTCAGCTACCCTATTCGAAGAAAACTTGTTCTTGCATAATTTCTTCATATTTGCTACTAAGATCCATCCATATAGACCCATTCTTGTGTGTACTTTTAATTACCGACTGAATTTCGACTTCAGAAGCAACAGTCTGTCAGTAAGTGTTGTCTTGTCGTGCTTAATATATTCACGAATTCAGCTCTTCAACTAATATTTCACTGCAGCGGTGTCTACAGATAGAGTATTGCCTATAGGCATTATTTATTTATTTATTTATTTGGGTTTTAAGGCGCACCGACACAGTATAGGTTATATGGCGCCAAACGGGACTACAAATTTTGGTTTCGCATCTCATTTACATCGAAATAAAAACATGAGGTATGGAATCAAAATTTGCAGCCTATAGACATTATGACACTCCCTTTCTGGAGCTATAAATTTACCTTGGCAGATTTTCTGCCCTTTTTGTCAATGTCTGCTACTCGAAATAACCCCTAAAACTGACTTCTGTATGTATTTCAGACGCTCGTACCAGTCAGACCTCCATTTTTTAAGGGGGCGAGAGGGGAAAGGGGGCACAGTCAAATTTTCGTAAGTTTTCATTTGTAAAATTAGATTATGACAGGATTATTGGGGACACGTTCCCCATGTCCCTCCCCCCGTTCCGACGCCCTGCAAACTCAAGCAATTTTAAAGTGTTTAAAATCGGTTCAGGATTCTCAAAGTTTTTTAATATAGCGTATAGATCTAAAAGGTATTTGGAATTCCTAATAGTATCCCGATGAATATAACTGATCTGTATGCGACTGAATTTGATTTACAAAGCCAGTAATGTGCTCCTGAACCAGGCCCGTAGGAAGCATTTCGGGAATGAGGGGCACAACCTATGTTTTTGCGGCCGTAAAAAGTCGCCCCGACTTCATCAGTGTTGTTATATTTTCTGGTCCTGCGGGATCATTGATTCCAACTCCGGTGCTTCCGAGGGATCTACTTTTCAGATTATATTTACTTCACAACAGCGGATGTTAAGTTCTGTGTGGCAGCCGTAAAAAGTTGCCCCGACTTCATCTCACTGTTGTTATATTTTCTAGTCCTTCGGGATCATTGATTTCAATTTATTAAGATCTGAAAATTGAATACTGTTTAAGCCGGTGCTAGGGAGTGTGGGCAGTGTTGCATTTTCCATTACTGCTCATGAACAGACTCGGTCAAACCGAGTCTGCAATTTTCACTGTTTGCATTGTTCTCGGTGCTTCCGAGGGATCTACTTTCCAGATTATATTTCATAATTATTTGGGGACATAGCCATTTTTTTGTTGTAAAATTTCAGTGTTAAATTGAGAAAATTTGTCAATTTTGGCCAAGATTGGGAGGTAGGTGACCCCTTGTCCCCGCCTTCGTTCCTAAGCCACTATGAACCGAAGAGACCCAGAACCGTAAGCTAGCATTGCAGAATTTGAAATTGAGACTGACAGTAACCACAATGTTTCATTGTTACACCTCTAGTGAACAAACAGTTAGGGGTCTATTCAAGAAGAGATAGGGTTTGACACCCGGATTTCCATATCTGCTTCTGTTTCATCAGTTAGTCTCCACCTGTAAGACACTTATATATACACTCTAGTGTATATTGTAAGTCGCGTAATGAGCATAATAAACTGAGGCGATTATTACCCGATTCGATATCAGGCAAATTGATGAAGCCGAAGCCTCTCTCTCATGCGCAGATCAGGAGAGGGGGCCCGAATTCCCTTGCGGGAAGAAATGAAACGTCTTATCATACGCTCAGGTGCACTTGGCGTCCACAAGTTTTGTCGTTTTTAGAAAGAGACCGAAGGAGAAAAAAGAAGTACTTCAAGAAGAGAGGATAGAATGTGTAGTAGTGAATGGGTGTTAGGGAAGGCTTAAAATTGATAAAATACTGCCAACACGATCCACTCTCACATCTTTACATCTTTCTAATCATATAGATCTACTAAAGGTCGGGTTTCACATGATGTACTCCATCATCTAGTTCTTATAAATAACCAAGCTCCTCACAGCGGTTACCATTGTGTTCATTTAGTGTACCGTAAGGGGAAGTTATATTGCTTAGGGGAGTTTTATGAATATTCATTGACATAACGAAGACGCTATCTATGTGCAGACGGGTAGGTATCTTTGTTGATTTTTATCCATCGTCAGATGTATCATCAAAAACAGCGACAGTGTGTATATAATTGAAATTTTATCAACAAACATAAATTGCAGGTATAGGATCCATACGTTTTGTAGTTGAGTATGTATAATTCTACCAAGGAGAGTGGCAAATGCAGTTAAATATTTGAACTTTGAACAAAGAAAAATACGTCTCAAAACGTCAAAAAACATGAATTTCGATACATTTTTTTCAAATTTCATAGTCATGTCAATATTATTGATGACTGATATTTTCACCGGTACGAATGACTGCATTGCCTCAGTTTGAGCGAAAAAATTAGATTTCTCAAAAGCAACATTTTTGTAACAAGAATATAAAATGAAAAGGTATAATCAACAAAATAAGCAAAAATCTACGTAAGGTTTTGAGAAAATGGATGATGAAAACAAGTTTACGGATTCACAGCACTATATGGCTATATTGAAAAAAAAACCGTTTGCAACGCTTTACTTTTTCCTACATAACCATATAGTGCGGTGAATCCGTAAACCTTTGTGCGGGTGAGCAGCTTTAAAATGTTCAACATCATATGTTGGCATTATATTTATTTACATTAAACAACTTATATGTATATAAATCGCATAAGGACGGTATCGCTCACATGAGTAGGTAGCCTAATATCCAGTGTGATTTCAGAGTAACGCATTTATTCAATATTCTCCAGCAGCATCCGAAAATCTAGAGGTTATTCCCAGGGGCGATGTACTCATTTACATACTGATAGCCGAGTAACATTAAAAATAAAAAAAATGTAAAAGATCGAAAGAAACAACAAAACAGATCAGGAGAGGGTAAAAGGCTAGTGTCAATGTTTGCGCATACGTATATTTTTACACTGTCTTTTTGTAGATTTGTAAATTTTAGAAGAAAATACATGGCCGTAGCTTGGTTAAATTGGTATGATGTCGAACTGTAAAGAATATTGATAGATCTATCTCAATTTTAAGCTATAAAAAGTATATGCTTGCCAGATTTGAGGTAGGGGCACCCAATTTGCAATCTTTGTAAAGTTAATAACTGCTTTGCGTGCAGGAAAGTTACGTATGCAACATCTGACAAAGTATATATGTTAGTTGCCGAGCAAAGCGAGCCGGAAAAAATACCGGAAAACATATAGATATGGCTTTTAACGGAATGAAGTTTGCAAACTTTGGCGAAAAAAGGGGATGCGTTCTCACCCACCGCACCCCCTCTGAATACGCCCTTGTCTTTGGCATGTTTAGTTTTCATTTATAAAAATAGCTCTGTTTTATATTTGTATCATGTATGTACTAATAAACTTTGATAATGTGGCAGTTGACCTGAATACAATCGACATTGTTTATTGTCCAATACAGGTAAATCCAATAATTGCTTTGCAATAGATCTATGACGGATTATCTTTGAACACCCCTGGACTTATTAGACTCAACTGCCACATTATCAAAGTTTATTAGTACTGATAATGTGATTACCGTGCAAACGTGTGGACGTGTCCACTTCAAATAACAGTACATTTAAATACTTGGCAAGCAAATATCCGTATTTTTTTTTCATTTTAACTGACCAGTTAGCATATGGAAAATAGCTCAGTCGACAAAAAATGCAGGTAACACTAGAAAATCAGCAAATCGATTTTAGCTCGACTATACAAAATATGGAGAGTTGTCCTACTCGATCCCCGGTGTCGGCGTTGGCGTCCTTCCGCGTCCGGACTTTGGTTAAAGTTTTCATGCACGTTCTCTTTATCTCTGCAATTACAATTACCCCCCCCCCCCCCCCCCCCATCTCAGTTATTAATAAATGGATTTAATTCAAATTTCAGGTAGTTGTTTCACATCATCACCCACATCATATGACACAATGTGCATAACTCTGAAACCAATCTTTCATGAATTATGCCCCCTTTTTACTTAGAATTTCAGTTAAAGTTTTGGTGCACTTTCTCTCTATCTCTATTACAGTAGAAAACCGGACCCTCCAAAAACCGGAATCCTCTGAAAATCGGACGATTTTCAAAATTCCAAGTTTTTTCTTTTTAAGTTCAATTAAAAAAGCACTCTGAATACCGGAAACTCTGAATTCTGAAAACCGGACGGTTTTTCACATATATAGCCCAAAAAGTGCACCTCTGCGCAAAAGTATATATTTGTAACCACCTATATCCCTTTGGTTACTTTGGTTACATTCTATATGTCTTTGGTTACATATTGTGACTGAACATTGGTAAACGTACATCAATTGCAGCCATCTACATTTGTACCCACCTATATTCCTTTGGTTACTTTGGTTACATTCTATACGTCTTTGGTTACATTCTTAACATAGAAACATCGATGTAGAAAATCATATCTAGAAAAAACAGATCGCGCTTTCTAGTATATTTCATTCGGTACGTATGTATTCGCGTGTTCGTCTTTAAAACTAACGCTGTTGTTTTCTGTTGCTTTTTAGATTGGAGCTTTTGGTATTTTTCATGAGGTAAGTATGTATCCGCGTGTTCATCTTTAAAACAAATGCTGTTGTTTTCTGTTGTTTTTTTTGATCGCGGTTTTTGGTATTTTTCATGAGGTAAGTATGTATCCGCGTGTTCATCTTTAAAACTAATGCTGTTGTTTTCTGTTCTTTTTTTAGATATTCAACTTTAAAACTAATACATGTAGTTACAAAATCAAAAGTATACATTGTATAATTTAAATAAACAAAAAAAAAAAAAAAAAAAAAACGGTTGTCAATAATTACTGAAAGTAAAGGATTATTTATAGCGGGTGTGGACATTCTAGAAAACATCATACTCATATAATAATAAAGTATACAGTTTTCTTAAAAGCGTTTTGAACTCTTCAAAAAACGATGCACTGTTTGGAAGATATATGAGTTTTCCTCAAGAGAGAGAGTTTCACAACCGAACAATAACAAATCAAGTGATATATCATACATAGACAAACTTCTCATGAGAGTAAATCTTTCATCATCATACAAACAACATTCAAAGAAATAATGACAAGCATTTTCACAAGGATTACAAGTAGAGAAGAGGTATGTTTATTTCTATGACGGAACAGTTTCTCTTGAGGAAACCACTACAATATGCTTTGCAATAGAAATGACCGATTGCAACTCGATGGCACATAGCTAATTCAAACATTTAGATAAATATTAACCATTATCAAATACAAAGCCATAGTTCACCGAGATTTTGCGCATCGGCGTTCCATTGAAGCGTACATCGTAAAAACATCCAAGTTCAAAAATGCAAATGTTTGTCCACAACAATAAAAACAAAAGAAGAAGATGTACGTACATGAGCGATACTGCTTTTCCGATTGGAAATTTGGGGTTGAAAACATAATGTAATCAAAAGTAATATGTACATTATAACAGCCTATTACAATTTTTCGGCAATCTATAACATATGTTCGTTAGTATGTAATACAAAACGACGACTACAATAGTTAAAATACTAACGAAGTCCAGAAGCTAGCTACATCACTCACTTTTCCGATCACATAATCATCACAATCGAAAACAAACAACTAGAAACAAAAATCTAAAATAAAAAAGTTGTGAAAAAAAAATGCGATTGTATTAGTTTTTTACATTTTTTTACATTTTAGTACTTATTCGTAATATACGATACATCCTGGGTTAAAGTTAAGAGTAGGTGGAAGTCTACATAATAATAATAATAATAGTTATTATTATAATAACACTTTGGAACATTTATATGAAGTCACATACGACACTTTCTAATCAAAGCTAAGTTTAAATTACATAAGTAGGTGGGAATCTTTATAATAAAACATTTCGAAACGTTTACAAGAAGTCATAGTATTCGTGTCATTTCAGTACGAGCAGATGTTCTAAGATGATCACAGACTGTTTCTCCATATGAGTAAATATTTAGATTATTTAGATTACACTTCACATGCATAACACGCGAAAACAAGTTTACTACATTCAGTTTGATTTGATTTTGCAGCTTTGTAATACATTGTTGACGCAGTATCGTTCAAATACGCCTCGCCATTAAATTATTCACACTTTTCCCGAAAATTAAAGTTCGTCATGGGTAGTAGTTTCCACCGACAGTGGCGTAGCTGCTTGTTCTCTTCAGTTATAACCCAGTTGCATATTTAGTACAATTTAGGATTAAATGATTACTGGTGAACTAAGCAAGATCAACAATATGCAATCTTAAAATATAAGCAGTATGCCAATACTGAACGTAGGTGCTATATGCGAACTGAATAGTATGTAGAGCGCTTCGTTTCATAACATATATATCTATATAAAAAGAACGCACAGCTACGCAACATGTAAAAATTGCTAACTGTAGTTGACATTTTGTTTACTGTTAGATAGAGCATTATGTCAAACATATTTGTATGTGAAGTACTAAACATTATTAAAAGATAAGTTAAAGGTAATCAGTGCGGATATTCAGAGAACATTTGGATATTTAAAAGTGAAAAAAAGGAAAAACTGTTCTGGGAATATAAACTTCACAAGGTAAGAAGTTTCAACATTGTTCAATATCTGCAATGTATGAGATGTATCTGATCAGATGATCATGAGTATAGAAGGATTTTTTTAAATATGGGTAGTAGAGCAAAATGACATGTACATTTTTATAACAACAGCAAACTTAATTATACGTGATAATGTAAAGTGAATGTCATGACTGGTAAACACATGAACTGTCAATATTTTGTGCATTTATTCCATGTCACCGACAGTTTTTCGCAATATTTCTACATCCGAATTTCCCTTGACTAGAATCTTCTCTGACTCATTTGTCACTTTGTAGAATATTCTACCATCTAGGGTCCAGTATGAATCAATTTTACCAGCCTTTCTAGCCATACTGAGGACTTTGACAATTTCTTGTCTGTTTTTTGTCAAATCTTCTGAGATGTACACGTTGTATGTGTCAGTTTTAACAGATTTCATGACCTTTTTGTTAAGATATACATGGTTTTTCAGCTTCCAGCTTTTGAATTTACAAAGAATTTGGATTTTACCATCCTTTGGCTTGCCAATTGGGTGGGATCTTTCAATGTCATTGGATGTTATTTTTGGAGTTATTTTCATTTTCTCATTAATTATTTCAACAACAATATCATCTGTAGTTTTAGCTGAATTCCTAGGAACACCATGAAATCTAAGTGAATTTCTCCGTCCATATTGCTCCAGATCATCTTGATTTGATTCTAGGATGTTGACTTGTCTTTTCAGGTCATTTAATTCGGTTTTCAAGGATTTATTTTCACTTTTCAGCATTTCAATTATACGGTTTTGTTGGTCAATTTTTTCACACAGGTCATGTTTAAGGGAGATTATTTCTTTGCTTTGAATTTCTATGGTTTCTATCAATGGTTTCAAGTTTTTTTCAACTATGGCAGAAATGGCAGGTGCCACACCATTCAATATGGAAGGCATGATAGTCTCATTAAAACCTGGGCTAATGAAAGCTGAGTGAACAAGCTCAGTTATGTTGAATGTTTTACCTTGGTGGCTGAGAGTAACTGGCTTATCGGTTGGAATTTCAGTTAACTCTTGCAATGAATTGCATCTACGTAGAGCTGGCGGTGCTCGAACGTGATCTCCGCTTACATTATCAGTGGGACTAACAGTCTGTTCAATTGTGCGTTTTCCTGCTGGAGTTTTTGGCATTTCGGACAATTATTGATATCCACAGTTTCAGATATAAACTTAAAATCGATAGTTGGATCGATCACAATTGGAATGTTGACTGTAAACGATCGATCACAATTGGAATGTTGACTGTAAACAAAGTATGGTCGCTGTTTATAAACAATGTGACGTCAGCAAATTTTGTAAAAATTAATATTTCTGTAGTTTTCTCATTTCCCATCCATGCGACAACATCACCTGAAGCAGAAATATCTCATTCCTCGACCTAATCGACCTAACTGAATCCAAAATAGTCCATTGAAACAAGCAATATTTCCGTAACGCGGGAATCCTTTGTCTACAAGCGTTGAGAAATTATCAGCTCGAAAACTTACAATACTAACGTCATAACAGTGTTTTTGACCGCTAAGCAAATAACTGGTTTCTTAGTACATCACTCAAAACGAAGCTGTAACGTTAACTGCCACTAAATATACATTTTCAACCGTTTCCTTCTCTCTTATATTTTGTACGTCTTGCTAGCCGCCATTACCGGAAATATCTCATTTCATTAGGTAAGTATGTATCCGCGTGTTCATCTTTAAAACTAATGCTGTTGTTTTCTGTTGTTTTTTAAATCGCGCTTTTTGGCATTTTTCATTAGGTAAGTATGTATCCGCATGTTCATCTTAAATACTAATGCTGTTGTTTTCTGTTGATTTTTAGATCGCGGTTTTGGTATTTTCGTTAGGTAAGTATGTATCCGCATGTTCATCTTTAAAACTAATGCTGTTGTTTTCAGTTGTTTTTCAGATCGCGCTTTTTCGTATTTTTCATCAAGTAAGTACATATGTATCCCCGTGTTCATCTTTAAAACTAATGTTGTTGTTTTCTCTTGTTTTTTAGATCGCGCTTTTTGGTATTTTCGTTAGGTAAGTATGTATCCGCGTGTTCATCTTTAAAACTAATGCTGTTGTTTTCTGTTGTATTTTAGATATTCATCTTTAAAACTAATGCCGTTGGTTTCTGTTGTTTTTCAGATAGCGCTTTTTGGTATTTTTCATTAGGTAAGTATGTATCCACGTGTTCATTTTTTAAAACTAATGCTGTTGTTTTCTGTTGTTTTTAGGTTGCGGTTTTTGGTATTTTTCATTAGGTAACTATGTATCCGCGTGTTCATCTTTAAAACTAATGCAGTTGTTTTCTGTTGTTTTTTAAATATTCATCTTTAAAACTTATGCTGTTGGTTTCTGTTGTTTTTCAGATCGCGCTTTCTAGTATATTTCATTAAGTAAGTATGTCTTCGCGTGTTCATCTTTAAAACTAATGCTGTTGTTTTCTGTTGTTTTTTAGATCGCGGTTTTTGGTATTTTTCATGAGGTAAGTATGTATCTGCGTGTTCATCTTTAAAGCTAATGCTGTTGTTTTCTGTTGTTTTTTAGATATTCATCTTTAAAACTAATGCTGTTGGTTTCTGTTGTTTTTCAGATCGCTCTTTTTGGTATTTTTCATTGGGTAAGTATGTATCCGCGTGTTCATCTTTAAAACAAATGCTGTTGTTTTCTGTTGTTTTTTTTAGATCGCGCTTTTTGGTACTTTTCATTAGGTAAGTATGTATCCGCGTGTTCATGTTTAATACTAATGCTGTTGTTTTCTGCTGTGTTTTAGATCGCGGTTTTTGATATTTTCATTAGGTAAGTATGTATCCGCATGTTCATCTTTAAAACTAATGCTGTTGTTTTCTCTTGTTTTTTAGATCGCGCTTTTTGGTATTTTCGTTAGGTAAGTATGTATCCGCGTGTTCACCTTTAAAACTAATGCTGTTATTTTCTGTTCTTTTTTAGATATTCATCTTTAAAACTAATGCTGTTGGTTTCTGTTGTTTTTCAGATCGCGCTTTTTGGCATTTTTCATTAGGTAAGTATGTATTCGCGTGTTCATCTTTAGAACTAATGCTGTTATTTTCTGTTGTTTTTTAGATCGCGGTTTTTGGTATTTTCATTAGGTAAGTATGTATCCGCGTGTTCATCTGTAAAACTAATGCTGTTGTTTTCTGTTGTTTTTCAGATTGCTTTTTTTTGGTATTTTTCATTAGGTAAGTATGTATCCGCGTGTTAATCAATAAAACTAATGCTGTTGTTTTCTGTTGTTTTCTAGATATTCATCCTTAAAACTAATGCTGTTGGTTTCTGTTGTTTTTCAGTTCGCGCTTTTGGTATTTTTCATTAGGTAAGTATGTATCCGCGTGTTCATCTTTAAAACTAATGCTGTTGTTTTCTGTTGTTTTTTAGATATTCATCTTTAAATCTAATGCTGTTGGTTTCTGTTATTTTTCAGATCGCGCTTCTTTGTACTTTTCATTACGTAAGTATATATTCGCGTGTTCATCTTTAAAACTAATGCTGTTGTTTTCTGTTGTTTTTTAGATTGCGGTGTTTGGTATGTTTCATTATGTATGTCTGTATCTGCGTGTTCATCTTTAAAACTAATGCTGTTGTTTTCTGTCATTTTTTAGATCGCGGTTTTTGGTATTTTCGTTAGATAAGTACGTATCCGCGTGTTCATCTTTAAAACTAATGTTGTTTTCTGTTGCTTATCAGATGTTCATCTTTTAAACTAATGCTGTTGTTTTCTTTTGTTTTTCAGATCTCGTTTTTTTTTTATTTTTGTATTTTTCATCAAGTAAGTATGTATTCGCGTGTTCATCTTTAAAACTATTGCTGTTGTTTTTTTTTTTTTGATTTTCAGATCGCGGTTTTTGGTATTTTCATTAGGTAAGTATGTATCCGCGTGTATATCTTTAGAACTAATACTGTTGTTTTCTGTTGTTTTTCAGATATACATCTTTAAACTAATGCTGTTGTATTCTGTTATTTTTCAGATGTTCATCTTTAAAACTAATGCTGTTATAATCTGTCGTTTTCCTTATGTTCATCTTTAAAATTAATACTGTTATTTTCTCTTGCTTTTCAGATATTCATCTTTAAAACTAATGCTGTTGTTTTCTGTTGTTTCTCAGATGTTCATTTTTAAAACTAATGCTGTTGGTTTCTATTGTTTTTCAGATCAAGCTTTTTGGTATTTTTCATTAGCTAAGTATATATCCGCGTGTTTATCTTTAAAACTAATGCTGTTGTTTTCTGTTGTTTTTCAGATGTTCATTTTTTCAAACTAAAGCTGTTGTTTCTTGTTGATCTTTAGATATTCATCTTTAAAATTAATGCTGTTGCCTCTCTGTTGTTTCGCAGATCTCAGTTTTTCGTATTATTCTTTAGATAGGTATGTCTTTAAAACTAATGCTGTTGTTTTCTGTTGTTTTTCAGATGGCGGTTTTTGGTATTTTCTATAGTATGTATCCCTGTGTTCATCTTTGAAACTAGTGCTGTTGTTTTCTGTTCATTTTCAGATATTCATCTTTAAAACTAATGCTGTTGTTTTCTGTTGTTTTTTTTTTCAGATCGCAGTTTTCGGTATTTTTCATAAAGTATGCATGTGTCCGCGTGTTCATCTTTCAAACTAATGATGTTGTTGTTTTCTGTTGTTTTTCAGATGGCAGTTTTTGGTATTTTCTATAGTATGTATCCCCGTGTTCATCTTTGAAACTAGTGCTGTTGTTTTCTGTTGATTTTCAGATATTCATCTTTAAAACTAATGCTGTTGTTTTCTGTTGTTGTTTTTTTTTCTTCAGATCGCAGTTTTCGGTATTTTTCATAAAGTATGCATGTGTCCGCGTGTTCATCTTTAAAACTAATGATTGTGTTGTTTCTGTTGTTTTTCATATCGCAGTTTTCAGTATTTTTCATTAGGTAAGTATGTATCCGCATGTTCATCTTTAAACAAATGCTGTTGTTGTTTCAGGTGTTTTTCAAATATTGGTTTTCAGTAGTTTTCATTAGGTAAGTATGTATCCACGTGTTCACCTTTAAAACTAATGATGGTGTTGTTTCTGTTGTTTTTTTCAGATCGCGGTTTTCAGTATTATTCATTATATAAGTACTAGTATGTATCCGCGTGTTCATCTTTAAAGCTAATGCTGTTGTTGTTTCTGTTGTTTTTCAGATCGCGGTTTTTGGTATTTATGGTTTGTTTCTTAAGGGTGTTTTTCTTTAAAGCTAAGGCAGTTTCTTTAAATTTGGCAGCGTGAACCAAGGATTGTCTTGAGTTTGAAAATACTAAATACATTGGCATTTAATATTGCAAGTTTGATTTCTCAAAAAGGGAAAAATATCCAGAAGAAACTGAAAGGCCCTTGCCTTTTGAGATTTTTCTTTATCGGACAAGAAACAAGTCCATGTAATTTTCAGATCACAGTATCGGTGTTTTTCCATCTTGTAGGAATGCAAAATTTACAAGTTTAACCTGGACGCTTTATTTTCCGACTCACAGGTTTATATCCATGTTTGCGTTTGTGATCTGATATTAATGTATGTTTACCATTAACTAATGCTGGAGGTTTCTGTTATTTTTCAGATCGCGGTTTTCGGTATTTTTATTAGGTAAGTATGTATCCGCGCGTTCATCTTTAAAACTAATACTGCTGTTGTTTCTGTTGTTTTTCAGATCGCGGTTTTCTTTATTTTTTTATCAGGTAAGTATGTATCCGCGTGTTCATCTTTAAAACTAATGCTGTTTTTGTTGGCAAACACAAAGACATGCAAATACAGTTAAAAAGACACACAAAGAAATGTACAGACTGTCACAAAGACGTACAATGACATGCAATGCTAGCACTAGGATATCTATACAGAGGCAGTAACAAAGACACACAAAGACACGCAAAGGCAGACACAAAGACATGCAAACACTCACAAAGGCAGACACAAGGACATGCAAATACAGTTAAAAAAGACACACAAGGAAATGCACAGACTGTCACAAAGACATACAAAGGCATGCGACGATAGTCACTAGGATACACAAAGACTGTAACAAAGACATACAAAGACATGCAAAGACACACACTTTTAGACATGCAAAGACGCACAAAGGCAGACACAAAGACACTTAAAAAGACACATACAGAGAAATGCACAGACTGTCACAAAAACATACAATGACATGCAACGATAGTCACTAGAATTTACAAAGACAGTAACAAAGACATACAAAGACATGCAACGATAGTCACTAGGATATACAAAGACAGTAATAAAGACATACAAAGACGTGCAACGATAGTCACTAGGATATACAAAGACAGTAACAAAGACATACAAAGACATGCAACGATAGTCACTAGGATATACAAAGACAGTAACAAAGACATACAAAGACATGCAACGATAGTCACTAGGATATACAAAGACAGTAACAAAGACATACAAAGACATGCAAAGACACACACAAAGACATGCAAAGACGCACAAAGGCAGACACAATGACAGTTAAAAAGAAACACAGAGAAATGCACAGACTGTCACAAAAACATACAATGACATGCAACGATAGTCACTAGAATATACAAATACTGTAACAAAGACATACAAAGGCATGCAAAGATACACACAAAGACATGCAAAGACGCACAAAGGCAGACACAATGACAGTTAAAAAGACAGAGAAATGCACAGAGTGTCACAAAAACATACAATGACATGCAACGATAGTCACTAGGATGTACAAAGAAAGTAACAAAGACATACAAAGACATGCAAAGACACACACAAAGACATGCAAAGACGCAAAAAGGCAGACACAATGACAGTTAAAAAGAAACACAGAGAAATGCACAGACTGTCACAAAAACATACAATGACATGCAACGATAATTACTAGGATATACAAAGACTGTAACAAAGACATACAAAGGCATGCAAAGATACACACAAAGACATGTAAAGACGCACAAAGGCAGACACAAGGACATGCAAAGACAGTTAAAAAGAAACACAGAGAAATGCACAGACTGTCACAAAGACATACAAAGGTATGCAACGATAGTCACTAGGATATACAAAGACTGTAACAAAGACATACAAAGACATGCAAAGATACACACAAAGACATGCAAAGACGCACAAAGGCAGACACAATGACAGTTAAAAAGAAACACAGAGAAATGCACAGACTGTCACAAAGACATACAAAGGCTTGCGACGATAGTCACTAGAATATACAAAGACTGTAACAAAGACATACAAAGACATGCAAAGCTACACACAAAGACATGCAAAGACGCACAAAGGCAGACATAAAAGCAGACACAAAGACAGTTAAAAAGACACACACTGAAACTATCACAAAGACATAAAAAGGCATGCAACGACAGACACAAGGACAAACACGCAGTAACCATAACACACGGAGACAGACACACAAAGACATGCAAAGACAGTAACAAAGACTGTTTTTTTTGTAATTTTTATCCATGTAAGTTTATAAGTTACATGTTTTTCTTTGTTTGTTTGTGATGGGTTTAACGCCGTTTTCAACAGTCTTTCAGTTATGTATAGGCGGGCAGTTAACCTAACCAGTGTTCCTGGATTTTGTACCAGTATAAACCCGTTCTCCACAAGTAACTGCCAACTTCCCTACATGGATCAGAGATAGAGGACGAATGATTTAAGACGCAATGTCGTTTATCAAATCGTCATGAAGAACATACGCTCCGCCCGGGGATCGTACTCACGACCCCGCGATCCGTAGACCAACGCTCTTCCTACTGAGCTAAGTGGGCAGGCAAGTTACATGTAATGAAGTTCTATCAAATGATATACAAAGTTTTCTCTCTATGTGCAAACGCACGTAATAGTGATACACTATACCCAGCAGCCTGAAATAAAAGAAAAGGGATATTTTTACACTACATGCCAAAAAAAAAAGTGCACGTGCTTTAAATTATTTCTTAAGAAAGGTGCGGTTAGTAACGTTCGATCACGTTTCTAGCCTTTTCCACTTAGGTACTAGCTTGTTCTTTCCCACAACGTATCATTTATTAAAATCGGACATCAGGAAATGAAGTTTTGATTTGTCAGACATAGCCCACCCATCTATTTATTACATTAAGAGAAAGCATATATTTTCACGAAACTAGTACATTTTGAGAGGTTCCCATGAACGAACCGTCGGCGGTAAATATATACAAATTACGTATCTTTTTAGACAATGCCTTGAATAAGTTTGTTAAAGTTATTTCAATAAAATATCTTCAAAATTAATGAAAAAAACAACAGACCTTTTCCGTACGTAAAAGTACGGTAATACAGGTTATGAAACCTGAAAAGCCTAAATTACGTACAGACGGAAGAACAAATGTTGTCTATCGGTGTTTTGTAACTAACTTTTAGATATTATTATTTTCTGTCAAAGGAAATGTTTACTTAAGAAATAATATATCTCATCCAGTGATTTGTCGTTGAATAAATCATTGTTTGGAGTTCAGATGCGAGGGAATTATATCACGAGGGCGCAGCCCGAATGATATAATAATACGCATCTGAACGACAAACAATGATTTATTCAAGAGCAAATCACTAAATGAGATATATTATTTCGATTCTAACACGTTACAAAGGATTTTTAAGTACATCCTTGATGACGTGCATTAAATATTTGCCCGTTTTCAATCGGTTTCTTTTCCAGCGCGCCGCTATGCCGTTTGACGCCATGACGTAATAATTTTGACGTCAGAACAGTGATTTGTTGTATAATAATTCACTGTTTTCTGCCTTCTTTGTTTAATAGGAAAATGAATCGGATCGTGTTAGAATTGTATGTATTTGTACCTAATAATCACTTTACGGCTAAAATTTTACGGCAAAAAGGCCAAAAGTGAGCAAATGTTCCCGACGGGAATTATTGTGTATTCGGTTAGACATTAGTTCCAACTACTTGTTAAAAGAAAGTTTAGTCTGATATGTTATTCCAAACAGTTTTATATCAAATTGAAGTTAATGAAATTTAAGGCAAAAAACGTCCAAAATTACTGTTTAACGGTCCTAATAGCTAGTCTACAGATTGTACAGACGGACACAACTTACACAAAAATATTTATTTCCATAGAAATAATAGTTATACACCAAAGCGTGTTACTTCTCAGTCTTAGTTGATGTAAAGTAGATTTTTTAGACAAATAAGGTGCATTTTGGTGCTCTTTTCGCCTTTGAACCTGGCACCCATGTTCGAGCCCGAACGATCCTAGTGTAGGGTTTCAAACATAATCTATACCTTTTACTGAAAAGCCCTTGAACATTGTGTGAAATTTGATCATTTGATTTGGCATTCAAAATTTACTTACATGAAGAATTACTTACTTCATATAAATCATCAGATTTATTGTCCTAAAATTACCACCAAATAAAAAAAATCATAACATTTATGAGCAACTGAATTGCAAAGGAAAAAGAATTTCACGAATTATTAAACGCAAAGTAAATTGAAAGTAAAGTTTGAAATTTTGTTTATATTAATTTCAATGTAATGCAATTGCATTCAAAACTTTGATATGATTTAAGTTACATTTAATTTTTAGCTCGACTTTTCGAAGAAAAAGTAGAGCAACAGAGCTATTGCACTCGCCCCGGCGTTGGCGTCGGCGTCGCCGTTGGTTAAAGTTTTTTAATAAAGTCTATTACTATCTGTTACTATCAAAGCTATTGACTTGAAACTTAAAATAGATACTTACTATCGAAGTTTTCACAATGAGAAACAATCCCCATAACTCTGATTTGAATTTTGATGGAGTTATGCCCCTTTTTGTCTTAGAATTTTTGGTTTTTGATAAAGTCAAATACCTCTGTTACTATCAAGGCTATTGAGTTGAAACTTAAAATAGCTATTTACTATCTAAGTCTACATCAGGAGCAACAATCCACATAAATCTGGTTTGATTTTTGACAGAGTAATGCCCCTTTTTAACTTAGATTTTTTGGTTAAACTTGTTAATAACATCAAATATCTTTGTTTCTATCAAAGCTATTGACTTGAAACTTAAAATAGGTATTTACTATCAAAGTCTACACCAGGGGAAACAATCCCAAGAACTCTGATTTTTGAATTTTGGCAGAGTTATGCCCCTTTTAAACTTAGACTTTTTTATAGAAGTTTTATGATTAAGTCAAATATCTCTGTTACTATCAAAGCTATTGACTTGAAACTTAAAATAGTATTTAATATCAAAGTCTACACCAGGAGAAGCAAACCCCATAACTGTGATTTGAAATTTGACAGAGATATGCCCCTTTTTAACCTAGGTATTTTTGGTTAAAGTTTTTCTAAGTTTTTACTGGCAAAGCTCTAATTCAGAGTCAAGCACTGAGAAATGTCGAGCGTGCTGTCTTACGGACAGCTCTTGTGTATTAAACGCCGGGTCCTACCTGTCAGATACAGCGGTGGTAAAGCCATTTAGCATATTTAGAGAGTAGGTTGGGCTTATCTGACAGATTATGGGCGAAACTTTAGCTCTAGCAAACAGAAACATGTGTGCTTTTGTGTACACAGGAACAACTAGTTTTCAGATCTGAATAAATTGTAGTAAATATTTAACCACAAATGAAAAAAGACTATGTATCTACCAGGGCATATCTACAATTATATTCCATTTTCGAAATACTAATAATTTACATGATTGGAGGAAGTCTAGTCAAGTCTAGTAGTTTCTACTACTTTTAATTGTCTATATAATCTTCTTGTATAAATATCAGTTCATTCTGTCATCATGTAAAATATGGTACATGTCTTTGAACACATAAATCATCCAACCCATAAAGACGTATAACATGTCCGGGTCTTATTTGTAGAATAAACACCCACATTACATGTACATGTAACAACACTCTCCAGTCTCCTCACACCTGTGCTGTGTACCAACACCCCCAAGAGCTGTAACTGTGCTAATTCCTATATCCAAATACACCATACCAACTTATAAAAAGTAAAACACTACTTGATACGCCACTTTGCCTTGCTAACCAGAAATTAAACATGGCGGTCTCTATCGCAAACCAAGATCACATGACCACAAAACAACCAATACTCCAATCTTATTGGACGAAACAAAGTGAAACTAGCCGATCTAAAAATAATCAGTTCGTGGAAATGGTGACAACATCTCACTTTTCTATACTTTAAAGGCCCTATGTTAAATAATAAATAAAAGGTTTAAAGGCCCATGTTGACAAATCTGAAATATGAGAGGAGTTAAAAACATTAAATGGACAACATAATGAAAGTGTTAAAAATGACACTGCTACATTAAGAAGTTCAAACCTAACTGCTTTTGTATCAGTATCAGAGCAATGGTACACAGGGATTAGCATTTTATGTATGCAGAAATAGCTTAATTAGCTTAATTGTATTTCACAGTATTGTTGAATCTCTCAGAATTATAACAATGTCAGTATGAATATTACATAATGAATGTTAGAATATTTGTTTTTACATTTACAGCTCCCTGACATTTAATTTTGAAACTACTGGCTCTGATATCCATATCTTACACATATGTAAATTCTAACAAACTGCACTAAAATATACATTAAATATCCTGGAAATGTTTTTAGTTCAGCTAATCACAGTGAACAGAATACCCCATTTTTTATGGTGTTAGAAACATCGAAATAAATTTTGAAAATACATTAAAACTTTGACAGACATTAAAACGATGTCTTTTTATAGATCCCTAAATTCAAGTAATGGAGTTTTCTCCAGGCATCTATTTTTAGATTTCCTTAGATTATTCGACGCCGCCCAGGAGGCGGCGTCGAATATATGGGATACAGTTTTATTTCGGACCCTGTAAAGATGGTAATGAATAGTTTCGGAGTGATAAACTGAACACAGTGAATAGTTTTTAAAATGACCAACGATAATGCACAATAGATTATAGTGAATAAACAAAAAATGGCAAAAAGAAAACATAAAAAATGTATGTAATGCAACTTATTATGTGATATAAAACAATGTTATCTGCCTTTCCTCTCCTTATTTGTAGAGCAGAAAAGATTTTTTTTATTTATAATTTCGTCAAAATGTTGATCCGATTTATTGATATGGGAGGTTACTCTGTAAGTCAAGTTTTCTATTTCTGATCTTAGCATGACCTACTTACCTATCTCATTTTCTATTAATAGAACACACCGCAGATATACCGCAACGTGTGAATTGCGGACAAGTGAGCATTCATGTATTTTACAATACCATTTCAGTAACTTCGAAGAGAATATTAAAAAATAAAAATACGGAAAATTACACTTTGCCTGCATAAAATTCATTGTAAAACGTATTAACAAATTAAATAAAGGAATCAATAAGCATATATATGTTGAAATGAACGAAGGAAGTGCCACTGTTAACTTACTTTTAACCTTTTGTCTTATTTACGGTTCAACGAGGACTTCAAGTTAATCGTTCGTCCGAAAAAAAATGAATTCTATGATATTCCAAAAGTATACAAGAAAGATTCATGCTTTGTGAATAGGGGCAATATAGAGATTACTCGTGTAACATCATTCTTTTCTTGGACAAAATTTTCGGTTGTTTTGGCAACGGAAACAGTAAAATGGTGTGTATAATCTTCATTCTGAAATCTATAATGTAGGTGACTAAGGTCTATGAAACTTCATCAATGAACAGAAAACACTCATTACATTATATGATAATAAAAATAATGGTTTCTGTGCACCACAACTTTGAAATAATTATCTTTTAACACAACCTCATTTTCCAACAAACTGCATTTCTGTGAAACTTCATACACACGCTCCTGCATATAAGATATTTCACAGGTGCTGGCCTTAGTGAAATAATAACTTTAATTTTGTATGTAAAGAGACCACCTACTCGAGATGTCAATGTCATTGCAAGCAGAGGATTTGTATTGCATGGTAATACTTTTCTATCATGTTTATTCTTCATGTTTTAAACAGTTTATAACATATATTGTTTCATGTGCTAATGTTGATAATTTGTAGCCGGTCAGACTAATAAAGTAATGATTAGGTGATTTCTCATATTGCAATAAACGTACTTCAGACACAACACTTGGCGGCGTCTTTGATGCTTGCATCAATGAATTTCCTTGTTTAGATTTGTTCTATGTTCTCTTTCAGGCTATAGGCGACTCACGATATAAGCCGTATCGCACGTACATTCTTCTATCTTACTATTTAAGTATATGTTCATATATTTATAGGAATTTATTACTTTGGCATTCAATTCGCCATAATTTACTAGAACTTGATAAAAGAAATGCAAGTCCTTTCAACCTGATTGATGTTCATACATAATTTGGGGGGTTGCATTTGGGGTGATAGACAGTTTTCTTGTATATCAGCAATTCAGAACAGAGCAGCAAGATTTTTCATGGGGGTTGGTAAATACACCCCAAATGTGGCGGTAAATGGGGATATTAGTTGGGTAGATGTATATATTAAACAGTTATCATCAGTTCTCAGTCAATGGTATCGTATTAGATCTATGTCCAGCAGTAGATTGAATTATAATATCTACCAATGGTCAGTGTCACAAATCAATACCTCATGCAAAAATTGGTCTTTTAGATTAAGAAAATTATTTATGGAAGGGGGTGTTGGAAACATCTTAGATGCGATTGACATTTCAAATATTGATAAAGTGGGAATAAAAGATAAAGTATTAGAGAAACAGAATGAGAAACTTATAGACAACTGGAAATGTAATTTAAATGCTGAGAATGCTGTAAGAGGGAATGGAAGGAATAAATTGAGGACATACCGTTTGTTTAAGCAAGATTATAAGACAGAGGCTTATATTAAGTGTATTTTGCCTGGCCACCATAGAAGTGCTTATGCCAAGTTCAGATGTGGGGTTGACCCCTTACGCCTTGAAACTGGTCGGTTTGAGGGTATTCCCCTAGAGCAAAGAACATGTTCAATTTGTAATAATAATGTAATTGAAAGTGAGGAACATGTTTTAACTGTCTGCCCACTGTATGATGACTTGAGATACAATTTGTTTCAGCATATTTCTAGTTACATACCTACTTTTAACTCATTAGATAACAGGGATAAACTGTCTATGATCCTGGGTTCCAATACTGTAGAATAATAAAATTTTCTGCCAAAATCTGCTATGATATTCTCTTAAGGAGAAGATGTTTTTTATATTCATAGATCAATGTACATCGTTTAAATACACACTTTTTACTGGAGATGGCTTTTAAAATGTAAATTTCAACTTTTAACAAGTCTTTGTAGATAATAGTTACTACCTTTTATCGATTTATAATGGAAATTTTAAATTTCCTTAGTGAGTTAAACACTTTATAGAATGAAGATTGGCTCAATGTTGTTTTCTGAAAAATCTGAATTTAACTATTTATATCAGAGGAAATCACTCTTTGTTGTTGCTGTCTTAGGTCTAGGTCATTGTAGTCAAAAGACTACTGTTTATACATGTATTGGTTTTTCATTTATATTCTGCTGGGTTTAGGGCACTGCGACCTTATCTAGCTGTAAATTAGGAAGCATGCATAGAGAATAATCCTCCTCTATTAAAATAATTACTGTATAGACAGAACAAATGTGGTGTACTATACAAAGGTTAACTGGGTATTTATCAAATAAATTTTTGGTCATATTAAGGTTTGATAGATGTTACAAGTAGAGTAAGAAGTATTCAGATACTGATAGTTGATTATTTTTGTGTAGGTCATATAAAACCATTTAAGCATTTTATATGATATGATCATCAATCAGGTTCTAGGAAAGTATAACCTTGAATACTAATCTTACAGAGCCATTTAATTAATACATAAATGTTATATGTTTTAATTTTTATCCATGTATGTTTTAAAATAAATAGTCTCTCATATTTCTTTTAGAAAGGTTTTCATGAATATTTTATGACCATGGATGTATATGTAATGTCATGAAAAGTGAGACTTAAATAAAAAATATTGTATTGTATTGTATTGTATTGCATATCGAAGTATAGATGTAGTGTTTGTTACCTTTATATTTGATCTGATATAATGTGCCTAAATTGTTTGTTTGTTTGTTTGTTTTTTGTTTTTTGTATGTTTTTTTTTCGAAAAGTAAAATATTGTTATATTATCGCTTCTTTATAAACAAATATTAACGTTGACTGTCAAAATATGCAAAATCGTTATCAAAATCAAGAGTAAAAGCCGATACTTTATTCGTAAAGGTTTAATTTGTCAACGTACCTACGTATTTTTCACATTCTTTACTTCTTTTTTCCTTTTTAGTTCTTCCGTATCTTGATATTGTTATTTATAATACCTCAATTTTGTTTGCAATGTTCCTAACCAGTAGGAAGTCTTGTGTTGCAATATTTTCTTGTTTGTACCCCTTACAACTTACACATTGTAAGCAATATCATTGTCGTTAGGATAGTTTCCTAAACGTGGTATATTGATATGAGATTTTACTTATTCATATGCAACCCCATGCTATATCAATGTCAATGAATCATTTTGGCTTTTAAGTGTTGACTTTGGGACCATGGTGGGAGTCAAAGATAAGGTTACAAGCGTAGCATAAACAGGTTTAAATTAACCTGTGGTGTGTTTGCCATTGACATTTGCAAAACGGTACCCGATTGTGTTCCTTTCATTGTTCATTTGCCCTCGTTTGTCATTTTTACTTCATTTATATTGTGTAGATATGTTTATGTGTACACATCAATACGTACACTGTTACGGGGTTGTGGTTTGATGGGACTGCGTTCTCGGAACCTGACTCTTTCTGTTAGATATTATCTTTGCGTTTTTCAGATTCCTAAGTGAGAATTATGTGCCGTTTGTCTCACAAAGTATGTTATCCCAATGGAGCAAACATAGTGTTTATCCCCATCTATAGTTTAGTATCCTTACACTACCTTTCCAAGTTAATCAAGATGATTCATCACAATAGTACCCTTAGCTTGATATGGAAAACCCATAATATTTAAGATTTTGCAAACTTTTCAACAGTGTTTTGTGGTAGCCAGCCTTTCTGTATTTTCAGTACATTGATTAGCTCATGTGTGCACCTTAATGCAGTCAAACGAACCTTTTGAACAAATTTGAGAACGGTCCATGCAAGGATGCTTTTAACCAAATTATGTGATCAGTTCATTGGAAGATATTTTTCGAATGATATTTCTGTCTTTAGCTCTGGTTATCTTTACGTGCACTCAAACGGATCTATTTGAACAGTAGTCTTAATCATTTCTCGAACGAATTTATGTCGACCGTTGGTTGGTTGGTTGGTTGGTTGTTTTTGGTTTAACCCGTTTATTCAACAGTATTTCAGTTATGTAACGGCAGGCAATTAACCTAACCAGTGTTCCTGGATTCTGTACCAGTACAAACCTGTTCTCCGCAAGTAACTGCCAACTTCCCCACTTGAATCAGAGGTGGAGGACGCAATGTCTTTTATCAAATCATCACAGAGAACATACGCCTCGCCCAGGGATCAAACTCGCGATCCCGCGATCCGTAGATCTGCGCTCTCACTTATGAGCTTAGCGGGCGAGCACGTCGATCTTTGGTTTCAGTAACATATTATCCGTTATTTTCATTTATTATTTAATTACAGACATTTCTGTCAAGAGAAGCAAATTTTAATATATTTATTTTTGTCTGTAAATTGATTCATTTCTTCTTGGTATAATGGGGAATGCATGCAACATTCACAAAATCGTTCATTTTTTGTGTTCTTCAGCAGAAACTAGTAAAACTGCTGTTAATCAAATTCGTTTTCTCGGCTGTTTTATCCTGATATTAAATCGTAGTGAATGAGAATTAGTCATTATGTAATTGGCAAGATTAAACGACCACTATTATTTAGATTAACTGTCTATTTAGATAGAGCAATTTCTTTTTTTCCCTTTCGTTGTTGCGTAAAAAGCGCCAAACGAACATGAAAAGGAATTTCAGTGGAAATAAAGTTCTATTTACAGACGGTTCTATTAAGTATCACCGAGAAAATAGGCAGACTGAAAGGCAATTATCTTAGATCTAAAGTAAACAATTTATTCTATGAAAAAAATAACTTTCAACTTTTCTTAGGAATTTTCTCTATGGCTTTTATAGTGAAGATATGTTTTATGACATATATAAATGCCATATTCTAAAATGAGTTTGTGTTTGAGTTCTGACATACACAATTTTTTAGCTCATAAATGGCACAGTCCAGAAATCTTGGGCATTGATTTTCCTGTTCCAGTACAATTTTGACACTTAGATATTTTTTCCTTTAGAATATGCAGTTCTAGTTAAGGTATTAGGCCACAAAAATGTTTAAAAAATGGTATTTGCTAGGAATATTCTTAAAGTTGACGGTGTTTCGCATTGTGTTGCAAATTTTAAACAACTTTTACTGTGCCGTTTTCTATAAGTTTTGTATTTTTTATGGTATTTCCTCAAGCTCAAGAAGAGACAAATTGCAATGTGATGACCACTGTCCAAAACGTTTGCAGAGAATTTTTTATACAATTAATTTTGATAAAAGAAAAAAACTATCGGTAAACAATAATAAAACACAAAACAAAACTGTCAATGTCATTTTTTTTCTAGGTTGCCTCAAGTAAACGGATTTAATGGGACAACATTCTAACTCAAACAATGAAAAATTAAAGCCGAGTCCTGTGGGACTGTTTTCAATTTTGCTCACTTCATTTAAAAATAATCTTGGGGCAGAAGTAAAACATACCTACATTTCTTTCATAATATGTAATCTAAAGAGTAAAGGCAAAATAGAGAACTTTTACCGCATGTAACTCAATATTTTTAAAGATGTCTTACTCTACCCCCTCTGTTTCAGAGGTAAATTCACTTTGAACAGCAAGAATTTGCTTATCAAATGAAAAATATCCACTTCTGTACAATAAATCAATAATAAATCTTAAAAAAAGTAAAAGCTTACCAAAAAAAAAAAAAAAAAAAAAAAAAAAAAAAAAAGAAAAGGAAAATAAGGAAAAAACTTGGTCACAGTGGGGCTTGAACCTACTGAACCTACGCCCCCTGAAAAATTTCAGTCAAAGTAGGTTTATTGTAGGAATTGAATACTCTTCAAAAAGGAGGTACTCTGCTACGGGTCTAATACCTTAAGCAGTTTGTTCGCTTGTCACATAAAGTTCATCTGCAATAACTTGTAATACCGGTAACAGGATATTGTGAAGTGAAGACTATGCAGGTCCTTCCATTTTTTTGGTGTTACATGTGGAAACAACATTTTTTTCAAATTATAACAATGGTCAATGTTACAAAACTTATACAGGTAAATATTGTAAACGTACCGTAGGAATGAATTAATTAGTAATAACATTCGTATTGTTGAATATTCACCAATCTACAATCAATAAAATCAGCGGCAATATGCCATCCCTGCCTTCTTGTTTCGAAGCAACAATAGGCACTTAAGTCTTCTCTTTCGTAGCTGCATTGCAGAATAATCTAATAATTCTATAATTACCTAAAAGCAACAGTATCACAGGAAATTTTATTTAGATTAGACATTTTGGGAACAAAGTTGACACATTCGGAAGTTTCTACCTGCAAGTTCCAATAAAGTGATAATACATTATTTCCTTTGCAATATCTAAATACATTAATTCATATCTAACTTCAGCAGCAATCAAGGCATGGTAATGTAGACATACATAAAATACAAATTCAGTGGTAAGAACAATTTATTGCAACAGGAAATATACGTAAAATCCATGCATATAAACGTTTTCTATAAATGTATTTGATTAAAGAAGTTCCTAAACATAACTAGAAAAATATTTTTACTTTTTGTTGTAAAAGTATCGTACTTAAACAGTGCAAACTTGTATATAGAGTTTCTCTTACAGTTGGCCACTTTCTGTATATAATTAAACCATGTAGGTGGAAGTTAGGTAGTATTTGCTAGGTGATGAAAAACATCAGTCAATGAAATATATACATAACTTCCGTACCTACATGATTTTGCAGATAATTATTTTTCTTAAAAATATTGAAATTATAAAAAAACAAAAAACAAACAACCCCCACCAAAAAAACAACAAAAACATTACCGTTTGCCGTTAATAGAAATAGAATGATGACTAATTCGAAGACAGATGGTTAAAGTGAGATTTCTCGTTTATCATTTCCTTAAGTGCTGCTATTATAGATAATAGCTCCAGCTATGCGTAGGATGCTCCTTAATAGCTACCACCGCTCAACTAGAAGTCATATTTGCGCACGCTTATCGTTTCAGTCTTAATTAAATCAGAAACTTTCTCAAAGCGCAATTACTTCGTTTAAACGTTTCTAACAAGTGACAATGAATGATTGTTAGAATTTTTCTTTAATAATTCTAAATCATAAAAACAAGAAAAACTATACAAAACTTCGCTTTAGGTGTTAGAATGGTACTTGCAAACTCATGCGCATTATACATTAAACGAGACTATTCAACTTGTTACATATTTTCTGTATGAAATACATTCTCCAACTATATTCTATATAAAATAGCAACATTCACCGTACACATTATATGTAAAATGGCAATATTCATCATATACATTCCTACGGAAGGGTACACTGACCCCTCTTTATTATACCCCCACCAAACATGTTTGGGGGTGGGGGCTATATAGGAGTCAGTTTGGCATGTCCTGTCCCGTCGCATCCCGTCCCGAAATCTATATGCCTGGAAGGATTTTAAGTTAACTTCACATTATTATTCCGCAAGACCAGGTGACGTATTGTACACATTACCTATGCCTGATGGACAAAGGTCAAGGTCACAATTCAAGGTCAGAGGTTAGATATTTGGTTTTTGCTCCCTAACTTCTATGTGCCTGGAAGGGTTTTATTACTAAATGGATTTTATTCAAACTTAAAATAGTTGTTCAACATCATCACCCATATCATATGACACAAGTGCCATAACTCTTGCACCAATATTTCATAAATCATGCCCCCCCCTTTTTACTTAGAATTTCCGAGTGCAAGATGCTAAATTCCACCATCTGAAAAGCAGTTTTAATCTCAACTTTTATGCAAGTAAACAGTTAATATTTGTTTACCTGTAACAAGAGTTATTGTAATGATATTTTTTTAATCATCAGGTGGACGTCATGAAAACGTTATACAGTTTCCGCTGTTGCTGATAATACCACGGTAACACGCTACAACAGGTAAGTTCTCGTTACAAATTGTCTGCACAACTCTTTTCGTAAAATGTTGCTGAAAATTCCTCGAAATTAAATTAATGATGCAAAAATGCCCATGACGTAACACAACTACGATTGCTCAGGGTGGAGGAGTCATGCAGTTATCGATCTGTTAAGTTACACTCCTTCGGGATCCATTAGTTTAAGGAGACGCCGGACAGAGCTCTGCGTTGCTCTCAAATTTATGGTTACATTTAGCATTCTCGATATAACTCTTTATCCAGCATCTGCAAAACTTTGTTCAAGCAGCTTCCTGATTCCATCAAGTATGAGATATTGTGGTGACTGGATATTATTTCGTTGTAGCCCTAGCTGTCTAATCAGTCACCTCAGTCCTGTCTTACTTATGTTTCTATCATGCCGTAGTATCAAATATGCTCGTATTTCGTTCTGTATATACATGTAATTGTGGTAGTACTTTACTGATTCTGACATTGCCACGGGAAAAATTAGGAAAGTCAATCTGCAATGTGAGAAAAACACAGGTTGAGTCATCAGTCAATTGTAAAATAGTAAGATTTAGACAGGTAGATTGGCGACGTTAATGTAATTTCACTTAAGTTTATGATAACTTCCAGAATCAAGAATCGTGTACTTCAAGAAACCGACTGATGATTGCTACTTTGGTTAGTAAGTTTGTACAAAATGACTGAAATTTGATAAGGACATTTACATTAATTTCTTTAGAATTTGTTTGTGCATTTTAGGCTACATGAAATGTCATTTACTTGTCACAACAACACACTATCAGTGAACCTTGACAAAAGTATCACTCCGAAAACACGACTTTATCTTCTGCCAGGTCCAATTCTCAAATGCCTAGTTTTAATTGCGTCCACAGAGATAAAAAACATGGTGGATCCATCTTAATGTTAGTTACTTAAGAACAATTCAAAGTAATGAAAAGAAAGTAGAATATCAAAACTTACCCAGTATCTTTCCAGGTCTGTGATTAGAAACTGAATGCAACCATACCTCCAACAAACGACAAGCCCTACAGGGATGTAAAGTAATGATAAATACATTTATAAATTCGAGACAATTAATCTCCTGCAACAACAGGTCAAATATCTTTTCATACATACATTCTTATATTTCTACAACCATTCTATTCCTTTTTATTAATAAACTCAAAGTAATAGGTGGAGTACGTTTATAGTTTAAGTATCTTTCACTTATTTCTTTTATATCTAATCAGGAGATAAATATCTTTTGAAATGCCGGTTTTACTAAGACATACATAAATCGTCTTGAAATTCATTTAAAATAGTTTATAGAAAATACCTTTAAATTTATTCTTCAATAAAAATATCCTCATAAAATCAAACGTGTTATAAGAATCGTTTCTCTAAAACAAGAGGGCCAAGATGGCCCTAGGTCGCTCACCTGAGAAACACACCATAACAGTGAAAACAGGTGACCTAGTGACCTAGTTTTTGAGTCAAGATGACCTACATTCAAACTTGACCTAGATTTGATCAAGGCAATTATTCTGACCAAATTTCACCAACCACAATTGAAAAATACAGCCTCTATAGCATACAAAACGTTTTTCTTTGATTTGTCCTAGCGACCTAGTTTTTGACCCCAGATGACCCATATTCAAACTTGGCCTTAATTTTATCAAGGCAATCACACTGATCATATTTCATGAAGATCCGGTGTAAAATGCAGCCCCTATTGTATACATAAGGTTTTTCTTTGATTTGACCTAGTGACCTAGTTTTTAATCCAAGATAACCTATATTCAAATTTGACCTAGATTTTATCAAGGCAAGCATTCTGACCAAAATTCATGAAGATCAATTGAAAAACACAGCTTCTATCGCATGTACAAGGTTTTTCTTTGATTTGACCTAGTGACCTAGTTTTTGATTCTAGATAATCCATTTTCAAACTTGGCCTAGATTTTATGAAGATAATTATTCTGATCAAAATTCATGAAGATCAATTGAAAATTACAGCCTCTATCGCATACACAAGGTTTTTCTTTGATTTGACCTAGTGACCTAGTTTTCCACATATTTAGTCTCGGGTGACATTCTGCCCTCGGGTTGACAATATCAATGTCACACACGCTGCCATATGATATTTATATAATATTATATATATATAATAGCATAAAATCACCGAAAAGATACCTTTGGAAAACGAGAATATTTCGCATGATTAAATCTATATCATAACACTCCTGCATAATTGTGTATTGAATGTATAACAGGGATATAAATTAGCAGGGGCCAAGTAGCCCATGGCCCCTAGATTTGGGCTGGGCCCCTAAATTATTGGAGAAAATGCCCATATCTCTTATGTTTTAAACATTTATTTTGACAGTCTGGGCCCCTAAATAAAAATAGCCAGTTTATATCTCTGTATAACATGTCTTTTTTATGAAGAACATCAGAACTATTATTCAAAATATAATAATAAGGTATAACAGGTAAGAGAAAAATTAAACAATCGATAAATAACTTTTAGTTATATTGCTACTATGAAGTTTGCATAGACAACGGAATCTGAAGAAAACTTCATTAACAAAAATGTGGTAGGCCTATTCATTTTAATTTATGGTTTCATTGATCAACTTTCACGTACTAAAGCAGCAGCATTTAGTGTCGAATTCAATTTTTTTTACGTTTAGTATCAGTAACATATCTTCTCTCAAATCTTCAATTGCCATCTTCTTAATTTCTTAACTACTGACATTTTCACCACGAGAAGCAATTACAGTCATGAACCAGTGTATTTTTCTCTCCCACATTTTCTTCATTTAGTCTTGAAATAGCGAAGAGAATGTATGACCATTCAGTTATGCAAAGTTGTTTATTTTCGGTGTTTTCGAGGAAGATAATTGTACCGAAGTAAAAGAAAAAATCGTTTTCTTAGGTGTTTTATTCAAGCATCAATGAGTGATCCTTATAGCTTAATACAGGTTAGATTTCATTGGAAGTATGAATGTATTTTAAATTTTGATTATCCTACTCTGGTTGCTAAATCACGGAAGAGATTTGCTATTTGCAGCATAATAATAAATTTGATAGACAAACTTTGCCCGAAATGAAATATGAGCGCCCTGTGACAAAGGCTTTTCCACCAGCATGGATCCAGACCACCCTGTACATCCTGAATGCATACTGTTCGCTTACCAGTTGTTAACAAGCATAAAAGAAAAGTAGGGATAAACGAACAATGGATGTGCTCTGAATTGGATCCTTAAGGAATGCAAAATCATAATGTAGGTTTTGGCACATCGGAGCTCAGTTAGGTTAACCTGTTATCGTCAATTTTCCAAAATACCTTCATACCTCCATTTATATTAGAGTTTTTTTATTTTCTTTTTTCTCTTATTCGGTTTGCTAAATGCTACATAAATTAGACTATCTTTTGCCCTAAACAGAAATAATGGAGATCATTATTTAAAATGTTTCATATCAAGGAGGGAGAAATTTTCCTTTCAAAAACTGCTATCGAATAGCCCCAGCACTGTGCATAATGTTCTCTTTATGATAACAAACTAGCTTGGAAACCTTATTAAACTATTGTCAAACTAATACATGTAATTACTGTGATTAAAAATTTCAGAAGTGGTCATCAATAACAGAAATGTTCCTATCAAGGCGATTGCTTAATACATCAAAATTATACAATATCATTTAAACGGCTATCCTTTACCACAAGGCATGCGACACATTGACTAAAGGTTGCTAAAATTGTTCTAGATGTAAACAATCTGTGTAATTTATATATTGAATAACATTATTCATCGTATATTCTCTACATAAAATTGCAATATTTGCCGAATATATCCTAAAGAAAAAAGATTTATTTCAGCCGAAAAACTCATTCTTGGTAAAATATTTGGAAGAAATGGAAACACCCCCGCCCAAAATGCAAACTATACTAGGCATAATTACTACAGGCAGATTTTAGCAAAGACTTTAATTGTCTGTGGCCAGTGATTTGAATAGATCAAATCAAGAAATACTCTGGGGAAATTGTGAAATTTTCTGTAGGGAAACTTACCAAATAACACAGGATTGTTACAACAGTTAAAAAATATAGAGACAAGGTGAAGTATGTGGATAAAGTTACTGATGGAAAGAGAACAATCTCTGCTAACTACATACATGCGTCAAAGTATGAGAAAAATACACAGAAATATGAGAAATTTAAAGAAAATGATATAAGATCCTTTACTTTGTTATCCTGCGTTTTCACAGTTATTTGCCATGTGTAACAGTGAAAGCTGTCAAATTTTAGTGCATAGTTCAACAAAAGTGAAACTTTCAGATTTAATTTGTTATACATCTGAGATTGTACTGGTAGAATATTTTTTGTTTGAAGAGAAAAATAGGTGTTAATAGGCACAAAACCACAGTTATTTGCCCTTGGTTGACAACAAGGAAGTGGTTTCGAGGAAAATAGTTCCTCTGTTTGATGGTGAATAGTGGTGAATATTGTTGAATTTTTGAGTGAAAGACCTGCAATAATTGGCATAATTGAATAGAAGAGATATAAAATAGTAGGTACATGTACAATTTCACAAATAGAGACTGTCAGAATATTATGCATAACATGACTTTTTGATAGGGCCAGTTTTGCCTAGAGTATTCTTCATATGCATGTAGAATGGTTCAAAATGATGGAAGAAAGAGCCGGTCAACCCCATGTTTAATGTGGCTGGAATTGCAATAGTGTCCAGTATCTAATAACTGTGGTCTTAGGCCGTTTATGGTTTAGTTTTTGAATTATGTATAAAATAGTAATATTCACCGAATATATTCCGTATAGAACGAAAATGTTCGCCACAAATATTGCTATAATATTCACTGTATGATTTTCATATTAAAGGACAATGTTTATCGTCTATATTCCAAAAAAATGTGATACATTTTCCGTATATATACCGTGTCATTATTCTCCGTATCGCCACTTATATTCTGCTATAATATTCAGCGTATGTATTGGAAATGAATTGGCAATATTTATCACCTGTATTCTACATAAAATTACAACTTTCGCAGTATATATAATAATTAATGTATCAAATAATATTATTCAACATACGTTTTTAGTAAAATTGACAATATTCTGCATGAATTTTCTATATAAAGACTTTATATATTGACCATTTGTTTAAGAAATGATTTTTTCGGTGTTCATGGGAAATGAACGGCTGAATAGGATCGGCAAATCCATGAATCGCGCGATTCATATTTAATTAATGCCGATCCTATTCTGGCGTTCATTTCGCATTAACTCCGAAAAAAATTAATTCATTTCTTATATTTACATTATATTTCCTTTCCATTTGTAAACAAGATTATATTACAAATTGCACACATTTTGTTTTATTTAACATAAGAATAGGCTTCCCCGCCATTTTGTTCACCAGACGGTACAACTGTTACGTCATCTAAGAAACGTTCATCCTGGCTATATGCGGACGTCGTCAAAACAGCGGCCCATTATCACTAAGTAGCATTGATGTCACGTTGGCGCCTTTCCTGTTGCTGTTCATATAAATGAACGTCATAATTTTCAATGGAAAAGAATAGGGCGAATGTAAATGTATTCTAAATAAAACGGAAATATTCATCATATAAATTTTGTACAAAATATGGTTAATCACCGTATATATTCCTTATAAAATATTAATATTCAACATATATATTCCATACGACAAGATCGTATTTGAATTGCAATCTGTAAAAAAGTGATAATATTCACCGAATATAATTTGTATAACATTCCGCTATTCATTTAATCAGAAGTTCATTTTTATTGATTAGCAAATAACACCGTTTTGCCTAATTCAATTATTGATTTAGGACAGCAGTACTACAACCAGACTGTACACATGCAATATCCCGATTTCGAAAATAAAAATCAACTATAATGATCATTTTACATGTAGGCACGTGCTATTAATTTCTGTTGAGAAGGTCATGTCCAAAGACTTTTAATTAACTTGTTGAGATTGAAACAAAAAAAAAAAAAAAAAAAAAAAAAAAAAAAAAAAAAAAAAAAAAAAAAAAAAAAAAAAACAAAGAAAAAACCTCATCATACAATTACGCATTAAAGCACAATGTTTAAAAAAATTTAAAGCGAAGGGTTAGCTACAATTGACGTTATATTCTTAACCAGAAAGAACAATATTCCATTTAGTTCACTGGCATACCTAAAAGAATAATGCGATGATGTTCCTGTCATTAATTGCATCTACATTTCTTCCGTATGATAAAATGTTCAAAATCCATTTTATTTTTTCTGAAAATGCATTGTTCTTAACTTAAGAATAATTCTAGACAAGAAGTTTTTTTCATTCAGAAAGTCTCCGAAAACCATAGAGTAATGTCAGTACTGTGAGATATATGCATGTGTATCGGTATCTAAAGGACATTGTGATGTCATCATGATTTTTTTTCTGAAATAAATTATTAAAGTGTCACAATTAGTTTAACTAATTGAACTGATTTTCAATCGTCACCATGTAACGTTGTTCAGTATCGACAACATATTTTATCACTATCATTTTCCAGTTTTCACTCGCTGTTTTCTTAATTATAGACATTTTCGCCATTAGAAGCAAAAACACGCTTTGTCTTGTTTATTTTTCTCTCTAGAAGAGAACGCTAGATCTTTGAAACCGGATTATACTACCAGTAAATTGTTCCTTTTCTGTTTTCTTGATTGAAGTTAGAGCAAATACATTTTCTCGGTTGTTTTATCCTGGTATTAGACTGTAATGAATAGAGATTGATCATTATGTAGTTGTCTAGGTTAATCAACCACTATTATTTAAATGAAATGTATTGTTTCTGCCAATTCTGTGTCTGTTTGTTGTTCCATTAAAAGCACTAAACGGATATATACTAACGGAATTATTGACCAGCTCCTTGTAAATAAAGCAGAGGCATCGAATAAACAGACAGACTCAATTGCAATTATTTTAGACTAGGGTTGAGTTGATTTTATTTTAGATATACTCATGAAAATGAAGTTAATCAAAGCAAGCCGGGAAACAATCTAAACTTGCCATTATTGATTATTTGCTTGAGCGCACTGTTTCGATCTATATTGTTTGATCTCAGTTTGATTGGGGGTTTCCTATCAAGAGGTACTACTGGCTGTACTGGTGTGTATCCCCGCCCCACACACCCCAACTCAAAATATGCTCGCTATAATGCGAAGGTTCCTTTACGCAGCTGAAAATGGAAACTTTGTCCACGGATCGGTACATTGCTGCTTGTTATGAAGAGGTGTCATATATCACTTATTTGTAATGTAACAGCCGTAACACCAAGTCTTGACTTCAGACAGGTTGTTGAGTACATTGGTGTAATTATACCTTAAATTTACCTTAATTTTATGTTTTGCTTTATTTATCTGTTATTTTTGCACTAATGTTACAGCCTTTCTCAGCGGGGATTTTAGTTACATTGTGTTGTTTAACTTGTTGAAAATAGGGTAAGTGCGAGGTTGTCATGCCCTAAACGCGTTTAAACCCCCAGTTTTCTTTTTATAAACTACTGACAGTCCCCAGGCGGTGTCCCTATTTTCAACGTGTTTTCTATCTCTTGTATTTTATATTGCGTGTGAAGTCTTTGTTGTTGGAATTTTATTTACTGTCCATCTCGTATTTTGTGTTGCGTATGTAGTCATGTTTGTTGTTGGCAATTATTAGCATTATCTTGTCTAACTTGTTGGGAATAGGGTAAGTGTGAGGTTGGCATGCCCCAAACGCGTTTGAAACCCCAGTTTATTTTATATAGGTTACTGACCGTTCCAAGGCAGTGCCCCTATTTTCAACTGGTTGTTTTGTCTGTCTTGTATTGTCTGTTGCGTATGTTTTCTTGTTTGTTGTGAGCGTTTTTCCTCCGCCGCACTCCCCCTTTTGCCCTCTCATTTTCCTTGCATTTACGCTAGTTTTTACATCCCCTCCCCCTTTACTTTTAGTAAGTTTTCTTGGCTCCCCCTTGTTTTGGCAGCCGTATCCTAAGACGGTACTTGATTGTTTTTTCCTACTTGTGCGGGTGCGTTTGTATGCTTGTGAGTCTATAACGGTGTCCTACTGTTTTCTTATATGTTGCTTGTTCGTTTTTCTTTGTTATTAAGTTGGGCATTGTGCTCACGGCTACAAGTAGACACCGTCGTTTATACGACTGAAAAATTGTTGAAAAAGACGTTAAACCCGAAGTTGATCGTAGTTGTGTGTTTATCTTTAGTACATGAGTGTCTGCGCCATTGTGATTTACGTTGTAGTGCGACTGTTGTTAAAGAACATGACATTCCCTTGTATATTCGTCCTTGTTCAACTTTCCCCTTCGGGTTCCTTCCCCCCTCCCAGACCCCATTTTGCCCCTTACCATTCCCTTCCCCTCCATCTATATTTAGCATAAATTAATATGTACTTGTTGGATGTTTGAAGCAACCGGTCTGAAATATTTTTCCATTACCGCTTCTTTTTGTTGTGGGTCTACTATGCAAATGCGTGGCTCTGGGGCTGTGTTTTTGGTGCTCTGTGCTTCAGAGAAATCTACCCTTGCCTATTATCTTAATGCGGACTAATCAGCAACGTAAACATAGGTTATAAAACAGGCTGAAAAGCAATTTGAGAGTAACGTAGAGGTTATTACATGAGTGTCTTTTCATATTGCATTCATTAAAGGAGTTGAATAAAATAATAAAATGGGAGGTTCTGCCGAGAATGTTATCAATTTTATTCAACGAGTTTAATACTTTCAATGTGGAAAGTCACAAATGTAATATTATCTTTATCACATGTTAGCTTTTCCTGTCGAAACATCAAACATTCTACTTTCTTTAACAATTATAAACAAATTAATTATACCAGAGTATCCTTTTTAACACTTGTTGTACATGTGTATTATCAATTTTATGAAATGGCTTTATTTCACTCCCGCGATGCATTTATAATGTGTCAACAACCTAATTTATTGAAACGTCGTTTCAACTTTAAAGAACTTGTGATAAGCGAGTTGTAATTTTGGCTTAATTTTAATCTAATGTGTCTTTTCTAGATAGTTAACAATTTTGGTGATTGTCGCCACAGTAACACAATATATTTCTCTTCTCGTTTACGTATAAATAATCTGTAATTAAAACGTCGGAATATTTACTCTGTAAAGTAAACAGCCCAGATTAAACTGCTGTACATCTAATCCTATTACTACCATTACAATATCTATGGAGATTGTTATAATGGAGTTTTAAGATAAGCTGGCAATCCTTTGGGTATGCTAACATTTAGCAGCTACATGTATGTATCTATATATCCAACTGAACACAACAAATTTTGACAAACATATTCTATAACAAATTTTAGAGAGGATGTATGAATAGGTATGCATTTTTCAGTCTCGAGCATAAAGTGGTCTTTACCTTTACCGACTGCATTAATTTATACCAATAGAACTCCTACATTTAAAAATGATCGTTACAAAAAAAATGTGTTAAATCAAATATTAAGCACTATGAGTCTATAGAAGGATAGGTCACGTTTTTTCATATTTTTCTTAAATTTGCTTTCCCACAACATTAAATAGTGTTCGCCTAAATAACACTGTAACAATCATAGAGGCGGATATAAGTCAAAGTGAAATGATATGCCTTTCGTGTATTTAAATATACCTTACTAGTGTGTTTGATATGCCAGATAAAATATTCCAGTATTGCGTGCAAAACTCGGTGGACGAAATGACATCAATTACATGACATGGTAATATTGGGTTTCCGTTGGGAAATTATACTGCTGATTATGCAAAACTCACTAACTACAGTGATTTGGACTGAGTAATTTCAAGAGAAAAAAAATCAAGTAGCTGAAAACCAAGTGAAATATGTGTTTCACAAAGGTATAACCTTTCAAAGAGTTTGCCTGTTTTTAATTAACTCGGAGACGCCATAGACAAAATATAGTTGTAAACACATATTTAACAGTATTGGAACATAAATAATAAATGTATGTTAATAAAATGTCTTTGTGTGCATTTAGCTTTTACAGACTAAGCGTTTTAATCATACTGAGTTCTACGGATCGCGTGCAGATAACAAACTTAGGCTGTATAAGATAATGTGACGCTGTTCATGTCAGATAATAGAACGTTGTATGCTGTTATGTCTTGGCTTTGTTGGTGTTTAGCGCTAATTCCTTTTTTCATAACCATAAAAGCTGCAGCTGTACTTCGAGCATCAGGGATACGCTTTGAGGTGTCATAACATAATTGCAGTAATCAAAAGTATTAAAATCCATTCAACCCATTAGTTTTAAATCCAGTGCAATCTTTAATGCAATATATCAATTAAAGGCCAATACGTACTTGGTGATATGATACATTAGCACGACTTCTCACTTAAGGTTCAAATTTTATATCCAATATTTGTTATATGCTGTTTTCAGCTCACAAGTGCACAAGTTCCTCTGATTGAACTATCACTGTCCGTCGCCTGTCCGTTTAGTTTAATCATATTTTATTGCTTATTACTATTTACAATTATAATAACATATATCAATAAATGTACATGTACAGCCAAGAAAATAAGCAAATGGGTCGGGCCACAAGTTCTTGCAACATCAGTAAACGGCCCTTCCCTATCCGTCGTCCACCTGTCCACACTTTAATGCGAACGATACCAGTTTTAAAACTATTCAGTGAGGGCTGATGAACTTAGCCCGGATGGTCTTCTTTTAAAATTGTTCAAACAGTTAAAAGGGCCTCCAACAAAAATCCAAGAACAAACCACTGGTCTATGATTTCCCACAAATATCCTTTGGGTTATTCCCTATAAAAGTTATTCAAATTATTTGGATTTGCCGGAAAACATGGTCACAAGGTGGCATTGTTATTTTCTAGATACATATTCGTAGCGGAAACTTTAAAAATCTTCTTATCAGAAATTGTTTACCCAAATTTAGAATAATTTCATCAAATGTTCTTTGGACTTTTAAATGAGTCAGGCTCGTCAAAAACATTCCCGCCAAAGGGCATTGTCGCTTTTCGCATTGTCGTTTATCGCTAAATAAGTTCAGCGAAATGTTTTTTAAAAAAATCCCGTCAGAAACTGTTTGCCCGTTTTCAAATCAGTTTTACAGAAAGATGTTCATATTATTCCGATTTGTCAGAAAAAAAAGAGAAGAAAACTTGACCTCAAGAGCTAAAAAATTACAATCATCTCCATCTAAACAACTATTCCGATTTTGAAAATTAATAATTTCACAGGCATTTTTCTTGGGTAGCCCACTAGTATAATTGGTCAAGTCATTTTGATAAATGTCAAAAACATTGCAGCCGGACGAGGGTCTAGTTTATTGTTTGGTGCTTTATTGAAATTCTTGAGTGACTCTTTACCACACTTATTACCTGAAGGCCGCAGGTATATTGGAATACAACAAGTAGTGTAGCATATGGGGACTGGGTGATTTCACGTGACTTTTTACCGATATGCGATTGGTCTATCGCATTTATGGAACGCCGTTTTTGCAATATAGCTGGCAGTCTATATGATATATAGAGAAATGTTTGTGACCTGAATTTCTCATTCATTATTTCATATAATTTATTCAAACTTTCAGCAATGATCAATATTGATTCCTTGTTGTGCATAAGGGTTTTTGTGTTAATTGCTCATCAGTTTCCTGGATTATGGTCCTGTGTTGTCAAATAAGTTCAGGTGAAGCATGAATCACATTTGTGAAAGCTCTAGTAAAGTATTTCAATAGTCAAGGAATGTGACCAGTTAAGCTAAAAGTTGATATACATGAAAGGGAAATATAGATGTTTTTGTTCAAAACAATAACTTTCAGAATTAAGAAATACATAGTTCGTAGATCTACTTAGAAATCATGTTGAATGGAGTAATATTTCTTATATTAAAGCGAAATGGTATAATAATAAAAAAAAACAAGTACGTTATTCACCCATAAGTTACTGTCAACACTTTCTGGTCTGTATAACTTCTGGCCGCAGGAAATCTTTCGACTTGTTACCTATTTGAGCTGTGAAACTCGAATTAGAGGTAATTGGCCGTCGTGACCCTGTTGTTTGTACAATCCGTACGATAATGGAATTCTAGCATAATACCTTTTTTACTAAAACTTTTTTACTTTAGTAAGAATGCTTATTTGAGAAATACTGGGGCAGATGACAGAATAGTTACTTTAGTTCTATAGCAAAAACAAGAAGAAAAAAAAATACATGCAACTTGCCTATTTTATGTTTATTGTTGTGCAAGAAAACACACAATAAACAATCCGTGTTAAAAGATTATAAATAATAAACAACTGATTTGCAATGACGATTGCAACATGCAACAGATTATTCAAAAGGAATGTCATGTTTCTTAGAAAACAGAGTAATAACGAAGAAGCTGTGGAGATAAAGCGCTTATCTTTCATACTTTGTCATTTCCGTATCCATTGTTAATGTTTTATAATACATAGTGTCCTGAAACATGTTAGGATTACGTTACATTTAAGATATTATGTTAAAGAGTGACAAAAAGACCATAAGAACTGATGATGTTATGCCGGATGTACACTTGTTTAATTACTCCAACACACGCATGATTCGTAATCATAAAAGCATTGAACCCGTGGCCGATTACTGCGACGTGAATTTTTGTAGATTAATGGTTGTTCGCGTATTGTATACACTTTAACGAGATCTGTCAGGATATGATAGATTTTAACATGTATTACATTGATTATTACAGGTTTACATTTTTATTGTTTTTACTGCTGTATTATAACAGTAATATCAAATTTTCAACCATCGTCATCAATTCACCGATTCTAACACGATCCGACTCATTTTCCTATTAAACAACTGTGAATTATTATACAACAAATCACTGTTCTGACGTCACAATTATTACGTCATGGCGTCAAACGGCATAGCGGCGCGCTGGAAAAGAAACCGATTGAAAACGGGCAAGTATTAAATTAATGTCATCAAGGATGTACTTAATATTCCTTGGTAACTTGTTAGAATCGAAATAAGATATCTCATTTAGTGATTTGCTCTTGAATAAATCATTGTTGATCGTTCCGATGCGTATTATTATATCACTCGGGCCGGGCCCTCGTGATATAATTCCTTCGCATCTGAACTCCAAACAATGATTTATTCAACGACAAATCACTGGATGAGATATATTATTTCTTAAATAGCAATTCTAACACGATCCAATTCAATTTCCTATTAAACAAAGAAGGCAGAAAACGGTGAATTATTATGCAACAAATCACTGTTCTGACGTCACAATTATTACGTCATGGCGTCAAACGTCATAGCGGCGCACTGGAAAAGAAACCGATTGAAAACGGGAATATATTTCATGAATTCATCAAGAATGTACTTAAAAGTCCTTGGTAACGTGTTAGAATCGAAATAATATATCTCATTTAGTGATTTGCTCTTGAATAAATCATTGTTTGTCGTTCCGATGCGTATTATTATATCACTCGGGCTGCGCCCTCGTGATATAATTCCTTCGCATCTGAACTCCGAACAATGATTTATTCAACGACAAACCACTGGATGAGATATATTATTTCTTAAATAAATAGCAAGAAGACAATTCATTTTAACGCTTTTAGTACCCAGCATTTGTCAAAGAAGCCATTTAGGGATTCGGAAAAGCTCGGAATAAATTAAGTTTTATCTATAAGCTGGATGAGAGTTCCATGAATATTTTATGTACGTATATCCATACAGTAGCTTATATAATGCAAAGTTTTGTCTACATGCAAAATATAACCCAGTGAACGAACACGGTCCTTCTTTCACTCCTCACAATGACACAACATTGTTTGCCCGTTTTAGGCAGCGCCAAATTTCACATTTTTTTCCATTGATCTGAGAATATTATACTTTCAGTCAATTCAGTCAAGCCCTAGATGGAATTTTTAGATTGCTTAAACTTGTTTTACATTTACTGTACATCAAAATGAGTTTTTATAAGCATAATTATATCCATATGAAATCTGAAACATTTTTTTCATAGTCAAAACCATTACAGTCACGTCGTATTTTCCAGTCGCCGTTCCTAATTGTTTTTGGTGCGATATCTGGTGCTTTTTGATGATCATGCATGAACTTTAAAAAGAAGAAAATACTGCCATTTGCGTATAATCATAAGATCTGTCATCTGTCCTTATCTTACTAAGAAGGCATCGTGTTGTTGTTACCTTATCGAACAATATTATATAACAGGAATAGCTAGTAGACATGTTCTGATTTTGCTTGTGTGCGTACAAGCGTATCTGCTTAAAAATGACACCATATGAGCCGTGTCATGAGAAAACCAACATAGTGGCTTTGCGACCAGCATGGATCCAGACCAGCCTGCGCATCCACGCAGTCTGGTCAGTATCCATGCTGTTCGCTTATAAAGCCTATTGGAATTGGAGAAACTGTTAGCGAACAACATGGATCCTGACCAGACTGCGCGGCTGGATCCATGCTGGTCGCAAACCCACTATGTTGGTTTTCTCATGGCGCAGCTCATAGACACATCGTATTTATGTTATGAAGAGCGTTGCGAAAGTAAGAAAGGCAAGAAAAATTAGGGTATTTTATCAAAGAGTACCACATATTTAAAAATGGAAAGTATCTTATCTAACATTAAGATAATTTAAAAAGGCATTTTAATTATACATGTATAAGCTTAACATAAATTAACTAAACAGTGTAAATCAGTATTTGATATACATATATCCTTTAGACATGTTCATCTTAAATTATTCCAAAGCGAGCTTTTGAAATATGGAGGTAAACTAGAAAGGTTCAGTTTATAACATACTAGTTTTCTACTTTTTCTGCTTTCAAGGACACTTTCTTAAAACAACTTAAGTTCATTTCGACATATATTTGTGTAGGAGCCGTCATGTGAATAGAATGCGAGTCGACACGATTTAAGATTCGATGATCCCGTACATGTGAAAGGAATAAAATACAGACTCGTTTACTGCTTAGGAATTATTCTTTATTTATGAATTTATTGCAGTACATGTATGTAAATTACTTCAGTTTTTTACCTACTGAATTACCTGTGGTACTGTAGTATTTCCGGGGGCATCAGGTTTAATTTGATCTTTCTATTGCCCAACAATTATTAATGCATCCATTTGAATTGATTTAATCTTTTTCCATATAATCTGTCTTAAATATATTGCGTGTTTCTATAAAACAACCTATCGTGTCTTTGAGAAACAATTACTGCCGTTACACTCCTTCATTAAATGCGTAATTTTCTGTTTGATTTTCGATTTTTAAGTCAAAATATTATCTCCTACGAAAATACCCACCATTACGATATATCCCTGGGATTTTTCCTTAAGCTATCATCGTAATTTAAGTACGCTTACAATAATCTCTAAATGAAATATAATCAACATTTCTCAAATGAATATAAAACGCTGATGGAGATAGGAAGTATAATTAGCCAAAGGCTTGTGACAGTTGAGGAAACTTCTGCATAAAACAGAAAATACTACTAATATATGTTTAAGAGAAATTAAAATGACAATTCACATCATGTACATATTTCAACGCACAGTTACATAGCGGCGAAATTATTATTATTATTATTAGATACCATTAATTTGCAAAGTCTAGAGGAATTGCTTTTCTCGGACTTCCTTATTAATATCTTACTGCAGGGAAAGAGCTTGTTGTCAGGCATCAAAACGAAGATATTTTAGTGAATTATGACTACATATTGCAAGATCCAAATATAGATTATTCAACGTCACCAAGAGTGATAGAAGTATCTTTAGGATTTAGTAATATTAACTTTTATGGCCAAATTGTATTTCCTCCTATAATCCGGCAATCGCACAATTTTGAAACTCGGAATTCTTGCATTCCTATAGTTATGTGTACGAATGAAATGGCACGAAAACATTTGTTTGACACGTCATAAAAGACAAGAACATGCCATCACAGACTTGAACAATTAGAAAATGTCAGTAACACAAAATGAATGACAGCATGGACAAATTGTTTTCCGGAAAAGCTGAGACAGTTGACGTATTCCAATTATTGTTGTCATGCGCCTTGCAGTCATTTGATATGTGTTTGAATGTTTTATCTTAGATTTTCAGAAGGTTGATAATGACTGTACATTGCAGCTTTTCTGTATTTACTTTAGTTTAAGTAGAGCTCCCAGTGTAAGTGGTATTTTCAAGATAGAGGTTCTTCTGTCTTACAATTTCTCTTATAATTGTATTCTATCATTTTGTCATGTCATATCGATTACCCTTTATTGGAGAAAAAGTTATCAGTGTATGAAATAATTACTACCTAGGTATAAAAGAGAAATTATTCTGAAATTATTCAAGAAAGAGTTTTTCACATTTGTGAAATCCTTTTTGGTTATTTCAAGGATTTGGAAATAAATTTCTAGACATTATTTAATGTATTTTCTATCATTGAAAATTTTAGAGTCTATTTCTACTTCAGTACTGTACAACTGAACATATATATTACTATCGTTAAATAATCATAAACTTGGGAGGCAATCAGCGGTGTGATAGTGCGAAACTTATTGTTGGGTAGCAATTGACCTTACGCCAGTGTTGATTGACAGGTTCCAACTGACCAATCAGATAACAGAACTGATAAGCCTTGTTATTAGCCGCCATTTTGTCCGTCAGACTTAGTGCCGGACTCGCCAGTCAAAGAATATAAATACCACCGAAAAATCGTCCAAAATGGTAAAAAGGTGACGTTACGACACTTTTACATCAGACACAGGGAAGAGAGTGTAATACTAGAGCGCTTCCCTTTTCCAAATCCACTCTCAGACCTCGAATATTGTCAACGCTGTATCAGGCTCTGTGGACGTCCTCAAGAATAGTTGATCTTAAAGATCTTATAAGAGTGTTTAAAAGCAAAGCAATTCGACTTAGCACTCATTGTGTTATAACGTTTTAATTATATCATTTAAATCAGTGTAAAATTCTATGAAAATTATCTTTCTTATTTAACAAAAGTGCCTAGTATTCTTTATTCAATAGTAAAAATATTCCATCAGTTACCAGAGTAACTGGTATGTACTGATAAAACACAAGTATTTGATGTTCTATATTATTTGAATGGTAACGTGTAAATATTATGCCTTAATGTATCGGAAACATGATTTATGCATTTTTAAGGTTTACACCAATCTCCCACTGGTGTATGTTAAGTCATACCTGGGTGATAATACAACAAATAATAAACATGATAAAAAACTATGATTAATATAAGATTATTTTTAATGAGTCTAATCAACAATTTTCCAGGCGCTCAAAGTTTTGACTTAGCACTCGGTGTGTGCTTTCGTTCTAAATTTCATTTTAATAGACAGCGTAAACTTCGTATAAAATTCCAGAAAAAAATGGCATATTTCGTATAAAGAAGATATGTTCTTAAACAAAAAATTATACATTCATTCTGTATACTTTATAAAGAAATTTGGTAGGCTCAAACATTGTTTTAAGCTGCGATGCGGCGGTATATGTCTTGAAATATGAGTATGGACTATATCATCGCCTTGGACTATATCTTATTTATTTACCATTTACACGTTTTAATTCTAATAAGAAAACTTTCTTTACTTATACTTAAAACACATCATGTCTAAGTATTAGACATTAAATGCTAAATGTATCTGAATAATGTTGAACAATGATATGAGCATCTTAAATGAGTTCCGGTATTTCGAAATCCGACGTTTCTTAAATGACACAAGTGACAATTTTTACATGTAAATTACCTTATTTAATTTATCTAATTATTTTGAAATAGGATTCAGAATCCACAGTCTGATTTCAACCTTAATTAATAAAAATCAATGTTCTAGTCTGCTTAATATAGTCATACCCTACATGATTTCCGGGAGATCGAAATTTGACGTTTCTATAATGAAAAAGAAACGGACAATTAAAAAAAACCCCACAAAATCAGCTATAATGGTTTCAGAGATTTCCGTCTTTTTACGTGTTTTCCGCTCGGCCCCCTGTCTTGTTTAGTTTACTCATACTCGGGTGCAGTTCCCGGCTTTTAACAACAACGTATCGTTGTTTTTTGTAGAATTTATGTTTCGCTACAGAACATCCACTTATTAACGATTTTGTTTTGTCTTTTCACTTTCAGTGTAGGCTATAAGGCTGAAAATATGGCCAAATTGTGCACTTTTTAGAACAGTTTTGATCTTTATCTAATACAATACTACTATCTATAACGGAACAGTTTAGATGTAGAACCCACCTCTGCCAAGCCTTTTATGGTAAATAATAAGGGTCAGAGTTATTCCCCTTGAAACCAATCATTAAAGGTATTAGTATACAACACCCACCATATTCTTTTTTATGAAATACTAATTCCCAACATTTTATGCGAAATGTATGTCGGAGGAAATTATCAATCAGTCTGGGGACTAACAATTGAAATAGATATGCATATATGAGAGTTACGGCCCTTGAATTTGTAAAATTATAGAAAATCGGACAACACATATAATGGTACTTTAATGTTTGATTTTTGAAAAGTTTTGTTTAGCTATCTTTCCGAAAACGATGTTGTAAGAAGTAAATGACATGTTGATTAGTTCTGAAGCCCTATTTTATGCCCCCGTTCTAAGAAGGATGAGTATATTGTTTTTCAGAAGTCGGTCGGTCTGTCTGTCAGTCTTTTAATATGTTGAACAATCGGTTTCCGGATGATAACTCAAGAACGCTTAAACCGAGGATCATGAAATTTGATAGGGAAGTTGGTCTTAACCAGAAAATATATTTTTATTGATTTTGAGGTCAGTAGATCAAAGATCAAGGGAATAATTAAACAGTTTCTTGACGATAATTTGGAAACGCTAGGTCCTAGAATCACGAAACCTAAAAGAAAGGTCGATCATGACTAGCAGATGACTTTTATTGATTTTGAGGTCAGTATGTCAAAGGGCATGGTCACACTGACGAAGAACAGGTCTACAGTTTTCAGATGATAACTCAAGAATGCTTGTGTATAGGATTATGAAAGTCGATAAGGAGTTTGGTCATGACCAGCAAATGATCTCTATCGATATTTAGGTCACTTTTTCAATGGTTAAAGTCACACTGACCCGGAACATTTAGACAGTTTCTGGACAATAACTTGGTTCTAAACGCTTGGACCTAGAATCACGAAACTTAATAGAAAGGTTGATCATGACCAGCAGATGACCACTACTGATATGAGGTCAGTAGGTCAAAGGTCAAGGTCAAATTAACGAAGAACAGGTAGATCGTTTCCAGATGATATCTCAAGGATGTTTTGGCATAGGATTGTGAAAGTTGATAAGGAGATTTGACACGACCAGCAGATGATCTCTGTCGATGTTGAGATCAGTAGGTCAAGATCACAGGGATCCAGAACAATCAAACAGTTTCTGGACGATGACTTGAGAACCCTTAGGCCTGGAATCACGAAATTTTATCGGGTGATTGATCATGACCAAAGATGATTCATATTCATTTTGAAACCAGTAAGTCAAAGGTCAAGTTCACAGCGATCCGGAACAGTTGAACCGTTTCTGAATGATAACTTGAGAACTTGAGAACGCTTAGGATTAGAATCGTGAAATTAACGAAACTTGATAGGGTTGTTGATCATGACCAGCAGATGACCCCTGTTAATTTTGAGATCAGTAGATCAAAAGTAAAACATTGACCCAGAACAGTTAAAATATTTTGTCAAATAACAAGAAAATGCTTTGGTCTAAATCAGATTTGATCTAGAGGTCATTTATGACTGGCAAATGACCTTTTATTTTGATTTGATGTCAGTACGTCAAACGTTCAGTGCAAAATGACCGAATAGGTTCTGTTTTTTTTGTGCAGTTACTGAATGCATCAAGGGGTGGAGTGGGTGGGGGGTGCATTTCGTGATCTACGAGCTTTTTCAACATTTCAATCTGTCTGTCTGTCCGCCTCTTTAAACTATCTTTAGCTGTCGATGTCCGACACATATCAGATTCCTGCCTTCAGCACCGTTATTTTAGTTTTCTGTCCTTTGAAATATCCAACAATTTGTTCTCAGAGTCAAGAACAAGTTTAAACCTTCAGATCAAGGTCAGATGCGAGTAAAGGAAAATTAATAACATAAACACAATTAATAGCCATAAGCTTGTCACCATTACAAATCTTTAAGATGTTCCCTTAATGTAAGCATTGCAGGCATGATTCCAAAAGGAGTAAGCCGTTTAATAAAACAATATTTATCTAGTGACATTTGAAATTCAAGTTAATCAGGAGTCATAAACAAAAATAACCTTTTAGTAACCGCAACGCAAAGTATAAAATGTTTTGTTATAAATGAACATGTCAAAACCTTGTCTTCATACATGCATATATTGAGCTTAATATGAAAACGATTGTCATTGGGAATCTACAAAACAAGTCGTCAGGTGATAAGAGGAGTTAGGGGTGTGATGTGGAGGGGAATTGGCCCTTGTATTTATTCACATTTTCATGTTCTATATATCGAGACTTACCGGTGACTGTGGCACAGTGGTTAAGGCGTCCTCCTCGGGATCAGGAGGTCGAAGTGGGATGTTTGTCATGGGACTCGTTCCGAAAAGGCCTGTTCGTGAGCCACGAGCAAGTTAGATGAACGGTTACCGACTTCTATCCGCCCGGCCCTTCGCAAAGTGCTAGGAGTTGGTACGCACAATAAATGTGTCTCATAAACCTTTTAAAAGGGGTGACACGATATTAAGCAAGACCTTTACCCTTATCTTTTATAAAATAGACATGATTAAAACATCAGTGCCGTAAAAAGCCCTAAAAAAATACGGCACAATTCTTTCGGAAAAAGAGTTGTAACATAGTTACATATTTGTATTATAATGTGTGTATGAATTATTGTTTTGTAATTGATTTTATTTTCTTTTAATGTGCATTCAATATACATGTATTACATATGTATTGCGTTTCAATTTTGTCTTAAAGTTAAACATGTAACCGGTTTGCCGGGTCACGAATTCTGTTTGCGATGTAGTAAACAACAGGTGTTATATGTGTGCTACATCACGTTCCTTATTAACAGTATCCTTGTATTTTTCAAACTTTATCACGTGCGTTTAAATTCATAATTCGTAACTTTAGTAATATGTTAATTGAGGCGTGATATATATGATGTCTATCTAATCAATATTCTAGCTAGTGCGTGATGTGTAATATCTGCCTTTCCACCAAAGTAGATAAAAATTATAACTTAAATTCCAATCAAAGATGTTATACTGTAAGCCCTTTGGACGAGATCTAATTGTGAGACCACAAGATATTTTGCAATAAAAATTGTGTTCTAAGATCGTTATCATTTTTCTGTTTTGATTTTATATGAGTAAACATAAAGTAAGAATATAAGTTGTAGTAAATCTTGTTTTTGTTAGCAACTATACAATTACGGGTGTGACCACGCTATAGTGTTTCATATATGGGCTTAGGTACAAACTGCGATTTTACAAGTCATCAGTTAATTTGAACATTTTTTTCTTCAAACATAGAAAGCACGTGGAGTTGTAGCATATGTTAATGCAGGGTTACAGGGGCCCATCCTGAGATTTTGTTTGAAATTCTGCAAGACAAAATGGTGTATTTTTAGTTATTTCAGATAAAACAATCTCGACAAAACATTTCAGAAATGTACACACAACTCGTCTGAAATATTGAAGCCAAGTTGAGGTCTTGAAATGTTTTGACACTATACAATACAGCTGTTAGTTTCAAGCGATTTCAGACAACAATTTGAGCAAAATGTCACACTGCTTGCTTACATAATTGGAGTACACGTAGAGGTATGTGTTTGCGGTCAAAGCTGTGCATTTTAAACAACCTTCGAAAATAAAATGAGGAAATAAGGTTAAAAAGTTTGCACTAGTCGCCTGCATAATTGGTATACAAGTAAAGATGGGATTTCAAGGGCCCTTCCCAGGAGTACTTATATTATAAAAGACAAAATTGTGCATTTTAAGACATCTCTGATAAAGAATTTGAGAGAATCAGATTGAAATGTACAAATTTCCCGGCTGCATAACTAGAGTAGAAATAGAGATGGGGTCCAGGGTCCTCCCCGCGAAATTTTAAATTGATGAAAGATAAATGGGACATTTACACTATCTCTGACAAAAACCTTAGCAAATCAGGTTTAAGTGTACGCATACGATTACTCGTCTGTGTAATTTGTATAAAAGTAGAACTGGGGTTCGGGACCCTCTTAGAGAAAAATGTGGAAAATTCAATGAAGAGAACAGGTAGTGGGCTCAGAAGTTCTTAAGTTCCACAAGAAAATGGTACGTTTTTAAAGCCAGATTATGAAATTGTTAGTAAAACTTTGTGTGATTCACAAGCAAAAGTACAAAATTGAATGCTTATATGAGAAATGATTGGAGGGAAATGTGTGACTACGTTTAGGAGTTACCGTTGACTCTACAATCGCACATAAACCAAAACTCAATGTCTCTCGTAAGCCAGTGTAAAAAAAAGTCAAGTCGAGATATCATTTCCATCAATATGTATATGACTCGGGCATTTCTTGATTGGACACATCAAAATGAGTTTTCAGTACACAAAAATCCTAAAATGGACAAAGAAATAGTTTTACGAAGAGAACTTGAATAAACCATTTACAAAAATACCTAAGTATATAGACAAATCAGGTAAGACACTTTTATCAAATGTATCTGTTTTGTTTAGAGCGAAAACAGAACTTTTATAGAAATATCAAATGTAAAAAAAGAAAAAAAAAACACGTTGCTTAAAAACACCGAGGAATCTGCATCGGTGTGTCTCAACGTAGTTACGGCACTGAATGCGAAAAACATTGCCACGAAATCGTCAAATGATGTATATTTTTTTTACATAAAACTTGTCGTTTTCTATTCATTTAAATGATATCATTGATTTATCTATGGTGGCTTTTAGGTTGTTTCGTGATGTTGCATTGGCGTGCGCGTGGTTTAGGAAACACGTTTCTTTGTGTCGTCCTGGCACACACCTCAAACATCATAACAAAATATTGAAAGTGTGTGTGTTGTTTTGGTATGCGCACAACTTGACAAAACAAACTGATAAAGATACACAGAACTCGACATAAAGATACATTTAATTTCGTATTTAACATAGAGCTCGAGTCGTTTCTCGACTTTCATACATTTGATGGATTCTAAAACTGTCGTGGAGAAATTGTTTCTTATTTTTGTGCAGTGAAGAGAAAACGTCCGATAAGAGGACTGTACTGGTTTCTCCAAGGAAAGACGGCTTTGTGTGTTTCATACCTATACACCAGACACGTTTAAAGAACCAGATTGTCTATTCACAAAGAACTAAGCTAAGTTACCCGGACAAGCCTGTATCTGTAAGGGATTTCTTTCTCTCCCTTTATTATTATTTTTATTATTATCGTCATTATATACCATATTTATGTAACACTCTTTTCATATAAAAATACGTTCAAAAGTGCTTTACATAAACAACATCTATATAATGTTCAATACAAATGGTAATTGAATTATTATAGAAAACAACTTAAAATTACATTACGAAAATAAGATACCTAGCATTTTAAATTTGATGTAAGCAGATCTAATCATGAAACAAAATACAATATCGTAAAAAAAACATTAACTGATCTATTAAAGCCCCTTCTAGGGGCTTTAGCGGCTGATCAGATTGTTCTGTGTTTGTACTAGTAGAGAGCACAGACGATTAATTTTGCGCCCTGCTAGGCGTCGTTTGTGCTATGTAAAGCGTCTTTGCATGTTTATCATGGAAAGGGCGCTATATATATGTAGTACAATAATAATGATGATGATGTAACGTCATCCGGTTGCTCAAACTTACTTATTAATTATTTATCAAAGTGTCCAGCTAGATGGGAAAATGATAACGTTTTTACAAAAATCTTCTAGAATGAAATTGGAAAAAAAATGCCACGGCTCTTCAGGGACATATCTAGCTAATAACTATCTTCGTACCTGTAAGAAATTGCAACGGTTTAACTGTTTTCTTTATAGGTTACAATGTACTGAATACCTCCGCTGCTATTTTCAATGTAAAATTACAATGCAAAGTATTTTCTTGACAGCATGTCTAGTGTTACATTTCTTGCGAGATAACCCTCGTCTTGAAAGTCTATCTATAGACAATCAGTAAATAAAAATATATTAGGTTTTCCATAATGCAGTGAAGCCATGGTCACGTGACTGAGATTCTTGATAAAACGATAATTTTGCGTAGGAAGACTTCAGCAGGTACGTACATTCACTTACATTCTACCCTGCAGGTTCTACACAAACATAGAACAATATAACGTTACGTAGCTCTAAATCATCCACAGACATTCAAGTTTAAGTACATTTTATATTTGGCATGTAAATACATTAACTAGATGGGAAAATAGCACTATATACTGACACAGACTACTTTCAGTGTTCAGTGTGACCACAGAGGCAGAATCGGCGAATTACTACCTTCGTTCCTTATTTGAACACTTTCTCAAGAATCTGCGCATTTCGAGTAGTAACAAAGTCGTAAAGCTCGCTTTGGCACTTTGCCTTATTTCATATGAACGTCTTATTGGCTATCATCTGCATGATTTTTTTTATATTATTTGTGAATATTTACAAATGAATACGTGCATACTTGCAATAAATACTATTTGTCACGGTCTAGTTGCTTTTATCATAAGCTTCTGAACATTGTATGAAAACTTTGCAATGAAATTGTTAACTAAAAAGTTTCAGATTAATCTACTTATGCGTACATTGACATTTTATCCGCTTTTATGTTAATTCTAGTTGGCACGGCTCCAACCTTAATCTTTACATGATTTTTTACAAAATAAGTCAATATATGCATCTTTTACATGCAGAATACTTAAATCAATAAAGTTCGACACGCTCAAATAATTTTGCAACAAACACCAAACAATTATATGTGTCGCGTCGGCATTTAAAAGACAAATATTTGTGCAAGATATTTTTAGAATTGAGCAAAAAATAAAAAAGTTATGAAAAGTACAATGAAAATCTCCACTAGTAAAGTTTCCTAAAAATCGGCCTATATTTTGTAAAATACTTCATGCAGCGATGGGTTCTACATCAAAATTGTAATATTATGATACAATACGCAAGAATCATTCAAATTTAAAACTCTTCTAAAAAGTGCACAATCATCTGGCTTATAGTCTACACTATTTAGAAATACGTGTGAATTGAGGTAGCGTACGCCGAAATCAACTAGAATGTCCGGCAAAATATTTCTGCCGTCGCCATTTGATTCCTTTGTTTGTCGGGCATAGCATGAATTGTTCCCCCTGAAAACTGGTAGGCGTGGCTACAGGCTATCTGACCTTACGCCAGTGTTGATTGACAGGTTCCAACTCACCAATCAGATAACAGAACTGATAAGCCTTGTTGTTAGCCGCCATTTTGTCCGTCAAACTTAGTGCCGGACTCGCCAGTCAAAGAATATAAATACCACCGAAAAATCGTCCAAAATAGTAAAAAGGTGACGTTACGACACCTTTACATCAGACACAGGGAAGAGAGTGTAATACTAGAGCGCTTCCCTTTTCCAAATCCACTCTCAGACCTCGAATATTGTCAACGATGTATCAGGCTCTGTGAACGTCCTCAAGAATAGTTGATCTTAAAAATCTTATAAGAGTGTTTAAAAAACAAAGCAATTCGACTTAGCACTCATTGTGTTATAACGTTTTAATTATTTCATTTAAATCAGTGTAAAATTCTATGAAAATTAACTTTCTTATTTAACAAAAGTGCCTAGTATTCTTTATTCAATAGTAAAAATATTCTATCAGTTACCAGAGTAACTGGTATGTACTGATAAAACACAAGTATTTGATGTTCTATATTATTTGAATGGCAACGTGTAAATATTATGCCTTAATGTGTCGGAAACATGATTTATGCATTTTTAAGGTTTACATCAATCTCACACTGGTGTATGTTAAGTCATACCTGGGTGATAATACAACAAATAATAAACATGATAAAAAACTATGATTAATATAAGATTATTTTTAATGAGTCTAATCAACAATTTTCCAGGCGCTCAAAGTTTTGACTTAGCACTCGGTGTGTGCTTTCGTTCTAAATTTCATTTTAATAGACAGCGTAAACTTCGTCTAAAATTCCAGAAAAAAAGCATATTTCGTATAAAGGAGATATGTTCTTAAACAAAAAATTATACATTCATTCTGTATACTTTATAAACAAATTTGGTAGGCTCAAACATTGTTTTAAGCTGCGATGCGGCGGTATATGTCTTGAAATATAAGTATGGACTATATCATCGCCTTGGACTATATCTTATTTATTTATCATTTACACGTTTTAATTCTAATAAGAGAACTTTCTTTACTTATACTTAAAACACATCATGTCTAAGTATTAGACATTAAATGCTAAATGTATCTGAATAATGTTGAACAATGATATGAACATCTTAAATGAGTTCCGGTATTTCGAAATCCGACGTTTCTTAAATGACACAAGTGACAATTTTTACATGTAAATTACCTTATTTAATTTATCTAATTATTTTGAAATAGGATTCAGAATCCACAGTCTGATTTCAACCTTAATTAATAAAAATCAATGTTCTAGTCTGCTTAATATATTCATACCCTACATGATGTCCGGGAGATCGAAATTTGACGTTTCTATAATGAAAAAGAAACGGACAATTAAAAAAAACCCCACAAAATCAGCTATAATGGTTTCAGAGATTTCCGTCTTTTTACGTGTTTTCCGCTCGGACCCCTGCCTTGTTTAGTTTTCCTCATACTCGGGTGCAGTTCCCGGCTTTTAACAACAACGTATCGTTGTTTTTTTGTAGAATTTATGTTTCGGTACAGAACATCCACTTATTAACGATTGTGTTTTGTCTTTTCACTATAGAAATACGTGTGAACTGAGGTAGTGTACGCCGAAATCAACTAGAATGTCCGGCAAAATATTTCTGCCGTCGCCATTTGATTCCTTTGTTTGTCGGGCCTAGCATGAATTGTTCCCCCAGAAAACTGGTAGGCGTGGCTACAGGCTATCTGGCGTAAGGTCAATTCTGAAGCACGCCTGGGAAACACTCAGGAATAAAGTTATCTGTTAATTTAATCAAATCTACATCACCTACCATTCCCTGATTTTTTTATATTTGATACAATATTTATAAAAGAGGTAAAAATATGACGACAATTACCTTTGTTGACGGTAATTCTCACAACATGTACTAGTTCGGAAGTTTACCGTATACCTCTGAAAGAGATAGCTCTGTTGTTTCCCATGCGTGTAAAGACATGTCACATAATGTTGAAAATACTTGACTTTGAGTTAACTGAAATACAGTTTAAGAATAATATTTGGTTAACGTGTTTTTTCGCTTACTAGTATTTTGCTGTAGCATCATACATACTTGTAAACATGACATATAATACAGCATATTTACATTTACGGACTACAAAGTAATTTGAATAGTTCTTATTTTGTTTGCTACAACACAGACATTAAGAAGGAATTTTGATAGTGCCTGATCATTTCTTCAAGTAACAAGGATTTCGAGTTTAGTGGGTTCGAGGTACAGAATTTCAACTTAATTTCATTAAGCATCCATTGCTTTCATCATTAAATGGGATTGAAACGGACGGCGTAAGGCGATAATATCAGTCAGGACAGGCCTTGTATTGTGTCTATTTGTATTTTACAGATTTTCAAGCTTTGTATATTTGTTATCTTCTATGTGAGCAAACAGCTATCCATCAGAGACATATGCATTATATTACAATACATTTGGACACTCCAGACAAATTGTTTCCGTCAGCCTTTCTTATCTTGTTCTAACAAGCAGGCTTGTTGACAAGCATTTCAGAGAACAAATAAGAATCGTGATATTATTATTATTCATGTGATCTTTTATTCAACAATGTTATATAATTGGAATAGCTTGCAGACATATTCTGATTGTATGTATGCAGAGAAAGTCAGATAGGATAAGAACACAAGAAAATTCCATTACAAAGAACTTTCCAAGATGGAGATAAGTTAAGGAAAAGCTATTCATTACATATGTAACCATATTACAAAGCACAGCAACAAAACTAAAAGCAAACCCTGACTTTGAACTACATACATATCCTTGCACACTGTACATGTTATATTGCAACACCCTCAAGTTGAAGTTGACAAGGATAATTGGAAAAACTATATGTTAAGTTTATCACAGACATAGACGGCTCTAAAGTAAGTTTAAAAGTTTGATTACTAGTTATTTTACAAATACATTGTGGTAGAGTCACTCAAGTTATTGGAATATTTGTGAGAAATACATCTGGCACTGGAAAGGAGTTATGATACATGAAATGAAAAGAACATCAATTTGTAACTACTTTCTCTGTTTGTACTCTGTGTCTGTCTCGTATTTATTTGATTTTACTGATAATACCCGTCGCTTACTTTTTTTTTGAACTGACAGTCGTTGCTGACGACCCTTTTGTTTTCGTAATATACCCTAGTCGGATGAATATATTGCTCCAGGAGGAATTTACTAAGACACGGCGTCAAACGTGGTCAGATACTTATATTAATGTAACCGATCCACAAATAGGTAAATTTGATGCCTGGTGACCCCACTGGCGCCAGATCAGAAAGAAAATGCCTCCTTACGTGTTATACCCTACCCCTAGGTATTCTATAAGAACTTTGGTCATGAACGGGAATTTCAATCGTACATTTCTCATCTAAACGCGCAGTTCGGTGAATGGGTACCTAGTATATTGAACAAGCGATAATTTATCTTCCATCGTGCACCAGTCACATTGTCTCAATATTCCATATTGCTGAGATTATCAACATGTTTTATGCTTTCGTCAACGTTACAGAAAAAACTTGCTTGACCTTCCCTAATGAACATCCGGTCTAGAGGTCACGGCAGTGTGCACATGTTTGGCGAAATGTAAACAAACAAAAACAGAATTTAAAAAAAATCACAATTTTACACTAAAACTCGAAATGATGAATGAAATTCATCTTGTATATGATCTTTAATTTGAAATCGTACATTGGTCTGCATCTGTTCTGTTTATTTTATTCATTTTGCACATTTATGCTGCATTTTCATATTTTAGCGAACACGTGTAGTAAAAAGACGATTGACATACATTTTCACAACAGCCAATCAGAATGGTTTTGTAATCTAGAACGGAACTTCACCAGGGAAGTTCAAGCAAGATTTTTGTGTAACGTTGAAATAACTATAAAGTACGCGTTGTTTTTCTAAGATAAGATTTATTGAAAAAATGTGACCGGTACACAATGGAAGATAAATTACCACTTGTTTGATATCCATAGTACACATTTACCGAACTGCGTGTTTTAGGTATGAAAAGCGCGATTGAAACGGGTTAGTATATTTTCCCGTTCATGACCATGGTTCTTATAGAATACCTAGGGGTAGGGTGTAACACGTACGGAGGCATTTTCTTTCTGATCTGGTGCCATTGGGTGACCCCATAATTTTGGTATCATTTGAAAGAGTTATGTCTGCTGAACAATAATTAGTAAATAAGATAATTATATTCATGTTTCTGACTGCAAAATGATACATACTAAACTGAAGTATCACTGAAAACTATAAAGTGAAAAAATAAAATTCTGTAACATATATTTGGCATATAATATATATTTTCTTTTTCAGTTGACAATACACTTTCAAATGATACCAAAATTAAATGAGCTTACCAAGCATCAATGTAATATATTTTAATAGGACTATTCATATAGAACTTGCTTATAAGTGAACCGGAAACCTTAAGACAAGCTTTTCGCTAAACCAGTATTCTGATGCATCAGGATATACAAAATCAGGACTGAAATTCAAGGAAATCTTGCTCCATATTTCAGTCTCAGCTGAGTTTGATAATGAAGCTTTGCCTGTGATGCAAATCAGAATTGTACGCTTTAAAGTTAATTTTAAATAAATGTCTATTTTCGAAGGACTATCCAGTTTTGATGGTAAGTCTCAACTGGAATTTAATCATGAAATTCTTGTAAAACGTGCAAGCACAATTTCAGTCTCAAGCTCAGGGTAGACTGAAAAATGTTTGTGAACATAGGGCCTGGTTCTGACACGGTAATAACTCGGGATAAATAGTTTAAGTTGTAGACAACGGCCTGAAGACAAAGAAAACGGAGTATGGCAGCTTAATTTAATTTCATTTGTTGGGTTTAACGTCGCACCGACACAAGTATAGGTCATATCGGTGCCCCTCCGTGCATTATTTCATCACGAGCGGGTACCTAGGTACATTGTAGAACCACCGACTTTTCGTAAGCCAGCTGGATGGCTTCCTCACGTATGGCAGTCAACGTCTGAGAAAATAAACCAAATCGTACAAGGAAAGGTTTGTTTCACAATACACTGAATTCCGGAATAGTGCTGCATAAAGGGGCCAGTTTAACGCCTTTAAAAACATTTTCAAAGAAATGTTATATATCTTCGTTTTGATGCATTTGCAATAATGTCCCAGTGCTGAAATTTCACATAACTAGGCGGAACGTAGTTTTCAGCGATTGTTTATATTTATTTCTTTACAAATGGCATTCATTTTTGTTAGGTGGACAACTTTTTCGTAATATTTTAAGTATCCATCATACGGGACATTAAGGCAAAACACCTATTAGTCAGGTAGATTGTTGGTAAAGATGTTGTTCGTTTGCCAAATATTTCTGTGTTTTGATGATATACTCCTAAACCGTAAACAAAGTACATAACGGCTTAAAAGATAGACGGCAGATATAAGGAAGATTACTGAGGAATTAGACTGCTTCGTAAATATTTGAATCCAGTTATTAGTCTCCTACCAGACGTTGGTGATAATAGCTGGTAAGTATTAAAGCTATCAAACAAAACATGGTTTTGTTATTTTATGCTTTTGTATCAAAACAGACCACAGACTGAAAAAATCTAATATAATCTTTAAAGGATGATTAAAACTACGAGAAAAATACTGCCAGTATTTTTTTTACCTATCTGGCGAGGAAAGCATGGTTTTCAAGGTAGTACGAGGACGGGACTTTTCATGCTCCTGTCTTTCAACGTGCAGCTACTTACACATATTATAAATACAACATTTTCTCCCCTATAAATTGGTCAGTTTATTTTTAATGCGAAAGGAGTATACATGAAGTTTAGGTAGGCGTTAGTGCTATGATGGACTCTAAGCTGGAGGAACAGATATCTGTAATAAAATTCTTGCTTTTAGAGGTGAAAACCCTTGCCACATTTTTCAAAGATTGCAGAAAAGTTTTTATAAAGCCTGCATATTCCGTTCAACCTTTTATAGCTGGGTTTCACTATTTAGGGAGGGCAGGACAAGTGTGAGGGACAAGCCTAGATCAGGGAGATCCGCTGAGGCAAAGGCCCCTCCAATAATGGCGAATGTTGAGGTTTTAGTCAAAAACTGTGTAGGATCGGTAAAGCGTTGGCAAATCAGATTTTACAGAAAAATTAGGAATGAGCATGGGTGCCAAAACAGCTGACAGAAGACCAAAAGGAACCAGAGTGACCATAGCAATAGAACATTTGATTTGGGACGTTTTAGCCGTGATGAAAATAAGGTTTTAAACTTTTTTGTCACTGGGGATGAAATGTTGAACCTGAAACAAAAGCTTAGTCAAAGCAGTGGAAACGAGCTGGTTCCCCACCTACAAAGAAGTTTAAGCTGTCTCCATCTCTGCTTGCAAGGTTATGCTGGTTGCTTTTTGAGATTTACGTGGAATCATACTGGCTAACTTCATGTCAAAGGGCCAGACTGTTATTGCTAGATACTATTCAGAAGTAATTTAGAAAAAAATAGAAAAACTGAAATAGTTGCGTCCCGGGCTAGTCCAGAAAAAAATGTCTTTTTGCATGACAATGCCCCATTTACCTACAGTAGAACATATCAACTCCTTCAAGTGACAATTGTTGTCCCACCCTCCGTATAGCCCAGACCTCCCCCCACCTGCGACTTTTAGTTGTTTAAAGAGCTGAAAAGGGGCTCGCTGGAACAAATATGTGACCAGAGCGACTATGTCAAATTTCATATGTAAATTGGTACATCAGCATTAGGTCTATTTCATGATTTGCAGAAGGAATACAAAAGCTCCTAGTAAGAAAATGGCAAATGTGTACAGAGTAGACGTAGATACGAAATAAAGAGCGAATATTTTTCGACCGCCCCTCGTAATTTTATAATTAACAGTCTTTATAAATAATACAGTTGTAGACACGAAAAAATATCTTACATGACTGCCTATGTCAGATAAATGTTTTCCCAGTTCTTGGGACAGCGTAAACAATAGACCTCACTTACCTTCACTTATGTCCCTCTGGTTTGGAAAATCCTTATATGCCTTTTAACCTCAGGATATAGGGACCAGGAAATATTTATTCGAAATTTTACACGTGATTATTAATAAGCTTAAGTGTGATTAAATTCTAGGGTTACATTTTTACATTTTAGAATAATTGGTAAATCAAATGTTAGAATTAAAGATTATGCACACTAAAATGTCTTTCCAGTTAAGTCACAACAACAAACTATTGTACCCCACCACGAGTCGGCAAGTTTAACAGTTGATTAAATGATTAAAGATTTAAACAACTAAGACTAGATTAACATAGCAGCTAGACGACAGTTCATGATTGCATTTAGGCGTATACTTCTAGGTTTTACCAAATGGTCACATCCGATCTGCCTCAACAATCAAAACTAAAACTTGTGTCGACGTGAATATAAAAACAACTTGAATTCCTAATCTCAGTTTTTCTCAGTCTTGCGGAAAGTTAAAGTTTTATTGAATTTCCTGACACTTCACAAGTTAGTGACCGAACGGACACCTTAGTATAGAATCATCTATGAAACATGCAGAACCAAACTGTTATACAAATCTGCACAATTAGTTGTTTGTATCGTTTAAGTGTCCGAGAACAGTCTAGTTTGATCATAATGATTAAAAAATCGGTAAGAAAAGAACCGTTCAAATATCAAAACATGCTGAAATTGTCTCGTGGATGCATTGCAACATGCTGAAGCTCAATGCTATTCACATCAAAGCGTAACTCCAAGTCAAGTACATTGATGACGTCTCTGTGAAGGTCGATGACTCTGTGATAAAATGTGTTAGGAATCTTGGCGCAATATTTGACAACAGTATGGATATGGAACAATGAGTCAACTCTGTGTGCCGGGCTGGATATGCACAGCTATGCAGAATAGGTCACATCCGACGGTATCTTACCAGTGATGCCACAAAGACCCTTATCAGCTACCTGGTAACTTCACGGTTAGACTACTGTAAGGCCTTGTTAAGTGGCATCCAAGACAGCACACTTAACAAGTTGCAACATTCCAGAACACGGCAGCTCGCGTCATCACTAAGACGTCCCGTCGCAATCATATAACACCGGTTCTGAAGGAGCTCAATTGGTTGCCAGTGAAAAACAGGGTGCAGTACAAGGTTCTGACCCACACGTTTAAGGCTTTACACAATAAGTCCCCTGCCTATATTAGAGATATGATAGAAATGTATAAACTGGTCAGAAACCTAAGATCACAAGACACGCTGTCACTGGTGATGCCAAAAACTAAAACCATGATGTATGGCAATCGCAGCTTTTCGTTCACTGCTCCAAAACTTTGAATCTCCCTTCCCGTAAATATCAGGGAAGCTGACACGCTACCCGCTTTCAAAAGCCTGCTAAAAACCCATTTCTTTGTACAATATTTTGTTAAATGACCGATACATTGATGCTTTCTTTTTTTCTTCGTAAAGCAGCGTAGAACAGTATTTTATCCTAGGGTCACATAATACTTTAAAATATGTATGTATGTTTATCTTGTTTAATCTATACGTTTTACATTCATGATTGTTGTTAATGTGGAATGCATAATTATTTGTACGGGTATTTGTTTGTATTTTTGCAATTTATTCTGTAAAGTACTTTTGAACGTGTACATGTGCATGAAAAGAGTGCTGTATAAATGTGGTATAATAAATAGATAAAATAAATAAATGCACATGACCATTTTATACCCTCAATAACTTCAACAATTCGAAATCTACGACGCTGAAACGTAAAACCGAGTTTGACGTAGACATAGGACTGATGCATGCACATTTCCGTTGAGTTCAAAATACCATAGAAACCCACGTACTTGATGAAGAAAGTAAACGAACATGTGATAATTTTAGCAAATATCCGCCATTTTGTAAGGTTCGACTGAAGTAAGTGTGCAGCCACTTCACGTCCTGCCCCTTGATCAAAACATGATCTAAACTGTGACGGCATTAAAATAAAAACAAAATTTATGGCTGATTTATCTGAAATATTTCAATGTTGAAGAATAAACAAAATTCAGACTTTCATTATTTTATACAATTTATGTACGTTGTTTAGTATTTTTGACTTTTCAAATTCACCCATGCCATTTATAAGCGGCATGTAAATGTTTATACCTACCTATATTGAAAACTAAAATGCCGTAATTCCGCAGGCATCAGATTTAATTTGATTTTCATACAGTCAGACAATCTGTTTCAGCCTCCAGTATGAACTGATTTCATCTTTTATTATATTGCCTGGTCTTATATATTGTGCACCTATTACATTATTTATCTTTGAAAAACAATGAATGCCGTCACAATCGCTTTTTATTTTTGTAATTTTCTTTATTTGATTGGCATTTATTGAGGTCGCATTGTCATTTATTGAGGTCACAATGTTATCTCCCTCGAAATAAAATAGTATAATCAAGGTATATTCCAGAAATTTTGTCTTTAGGCTTTCATTATGATTTTTAAAATGTCGTATAAACGTCAAGCATATCTCGGAAGTACTGAGTATTACGTTTCGGAATGTAATATCACGAAAATCTGCATACCACACCTCTCAAACTCACGTTAATCAGGAACGACTGTGACGGATGTTGAGGTAATGAGAAAATTGAATCCTTACAGAACACTAAAGACCAATGAGTATGACATGGTAAAGACAGACAATACCGGTACATTGATTTTCATGCTTTCCCGTTATTTTCGTTAGTTTTGCTTTGTTGGATTTAACGTCGCACCGATACATTATAGGTCATATTGCGACATTCCAGCTGTTGACGGTTGGGAAATACCCCAGGTGCCCCATACGAGCATTATTCAAACGAGACTTCGTGCCCACAGTGGTGAGAGGCAAGTGTTTCAAAATCAACGACATCAACTACTCGTCCACGGAGCAGCTCACGTAGTTCTCTTATCTAGTTATGTGTAATCGCATATTTTTGAAAAAGCAGAACGGTTACAGTACAGTGGACAGTTTCGATATATTTTCTTTCCCTTTAGGATTACAGTGTACAGTACATAGAGTAGTGCTATATGCTGGGGTTCTACTTGTGCCAATGTAAGTCGAGTTGTACATTAGATTACCTCTCACGGATGAAGTCAATAAAATTAAGTCTATCATTACCGAATATTCGGATCACTATGTACAAGAATATTCGGAACACTTGGAATAAACATTAGCTATTATAACGAAATAGTTCATATGCAATACAAATAAACAAATTGAAAGGTCAAGCTCTGAAGTGCAGTTCAAATAATAAGGTCATATTTTCTTATCCGGTCTGTTGCTTCTTGTCTTGCCTTCTTCTCTGTACATGGATGGATATCAAAATAAGCTGGCGTAACATGACAGCATAGCTCACACTGAGATTTCGGTTCTGTACGGCATTTAATACAGGATACACACTACGTTGTCGTGTGGTATTCAATACAGGATACACACTACTTTGTCCTGTGGTATTCAATACAGGATACACACTACTTTGTCCTGTGGTATTCGTACCTTAAGAGTAAATATTGACAGACGATCTTAATACAAATTATTACACCATTGATTGGAAATCTTTCGAATAGTTTAGACTATAGACTAGTTTCAAATACTAGTACCTCTTTATTATAGTCCTAGACAAACACCACATGGAGCGTGTCTTAAGTCAAGTATATTAAGCTAACTATTTTTGTTAAACAATGTAATAAAACAAAAATATTTCTATATTTACGTTTCTTAGTGACAGTTTTTAGCTGTGTGTAAGAACTTTGCGAGGTGTTGCACATTTCATAACCTCATGAACAGACTCAATTAATATAACCGAGTCTGCTATTATTCTTCTTGGTTGCATTCTTTGCCTCCAAAGGATCTTTTTACAGATTTTATTACCGAAAAAAATATCCGGCTGTCTTATATTTCAACTGTGTGTTTACTCTCGAAAAGAACTTTGTGATTGCTGCATACTTAAGAACTTCTCTCATTTAATTCATTTCAACTGTTTGGACACCTTTGAAGATAATACAACATTTTGTTAACTTTCTACTTTGTGGCATTTTAGCATGCTATATCACAGTTTGCTAACTGCTGTTAATACATACGTTATACGTAATTAAAACACTGACAGTGAATGTTGATAGTGTCTATATCGGAACATTTATATGCCAGCCACACATCTACTTATTTATCTTAGTTTCCTCTAAAATGTCATAGATCCAGTTATTATCTGGCAAGTGGCAAAAATGGGTGTAATCCAGATAATTATGTTAACAGGACAAAACTGCCTGTTAGTGCCTGCTTCTGCCATCCATATATTCGCATAAAAAGTGGTTATTGTGAAAGTTTTCTTTATATCTAGTTAATATTCGTACCCAAATTGGTTAATGGTTTGTGCAACTTATAGATATGATTTATAACATTCAAAAGGAATGAATAATTTGCATATTCATTATGCTCCTCAATGTATTTTTATTCATTCCGTAATGATAGGGGACTGACTAAGTGACAAAAATCAAGATATACCTAGTTAACGTAAGTAAATATGTGGATGGCAGTAATGGCACCAACATGCATTTTTGTCCTGTTAAGGTACTTGCGTGGATAACACGCAGTTTTGTCACTTGCCAGATAATAACTGAATAAGTGACATTTTTACGAAAAGTTTCGAGATAACACGTGGATATGTGGTTAGCAGAAATATACCACCATACATTTACAATTGACGTTTTAACAAAATAACAATAAATTCCTTAGATATGCAACTTCTACAGTATTCAATGGACAAGGCAAGTCCATTAGAATCCTTCTACAGTCTTAAATATACGGAACAGAATTTTATCACGGGAGGCTGAAATTCATGCCATTTAAAATCGAAATGTCTGTGATGTAAATCTTTGTAGATACAGGCCTGTCCAGCTAACTTAGCTCTTTGCGAATAGAAGTTTGGTTCTTTAACTTGCCCGGTGTATTGCACCGATATACACAAAGCCATCTTTCCTTCGAAGACCAGTACTGGCCTCTAGGTTAGGTGGGAGACACTCATCAGCTTCGCAGAAATTTCCCGTGCATGGATAGGTATTCGAACCCCGGACCTCCGGATTAACAGCGTGTTAACACTAGACTACCGGGCCACATCGGACACATACCAGAGCAACTCTGTTCCAGTGGACTTTAAGAACTACATATCATAATTTGTTCTACCTCTTTCGTTAGACCCGGTCAAATTGTAAAGAGTAAAGAGTAACTTCTGCTGTAAGAGGACTGAACACCAATCATGCACAGTAACTCCATTTAACTGGGTCATAATCTATTGTAATAAAAAAGTTTATGATTTTGCTAAATACAAAAAAGGAAAATTGCCATGGAGGCAGATAAGTAACTACACATAATGGCCGTGTTTTGATAAACCTTGCCGCAGATGTGTCTTTAAATTGCTGTTAAACTTTACAAAAGAGATATATGAATAAAGATAGTTATATTAAGTAGAATATTTCCTTTGTTGATAATAATGTTTATAAGGTGTAATCGCATTATATATTTCATAAGAGTGCATTTTAAACATACATACCCATTCAAATAATGAAAGTTTACAACACTCGATTAAATGTATATACTTGAAGCAATCTTAGATATGGAGATATGTCAATCCAAAGCGATGCATAAGTGCGCGAATTGTAAGTTTTATTTAACTGCACCTCCCCAGAATAAAAATATCAACTATTCGAGAAACAACTGATTTCCTATATAGTATCAAGATTGCGTGAACAGTTATAAATATAGTAATCACAACTGAGAGCGTATAACGTTAAAACCTTTCTTAATCATAAAAAGAACTCTGCAACTAGTTAAACACAAGTAGTTCCCAACGAAATATTAATTACCTGTTCGGAAAACTCCATGCATTATCCGGACATAAAAGTTGTCCAAAAACGAACGGAGAGGGTTTTACAAACTGCGTCAAAGGTTAACATGGTAAAATGTTGCAGGCAGAAAAGCTGTATTGAAATTAAATTTCTCCCAGACAGAAGTGCCTTTAATTAAAGCGGCTTGTTTGTCATTTATTTCATTATGTGGTAAAGTGGTTTACAGAGCAAACAAAATCATAGATACTGACTGAAGAAACCTTCTAATTGTTAATTTTAAGTATTTTCTAGGATTTCGCCAGATTCGTTGCTAACTTCAAAGGTTTTTTCCAAGAGTTTGTATATGATATTATCGCAATATTATTTCACGTTGAGTTTAATAGCAGTTTAACATGAAGTTATGTGATTAAATGAATTAGTAGTAATATAGGATGTTAAATTAGCAATAAAACGATCTTAATGTAATTCTTGCAATTAAGGAATTCAATACATATCGGAAAAGCGAATCTTGCTAAGCAATAATTCGAGCTTTGAAAGTACAAACCTCAATGATATGATAAGTGACCAAATCTTGTTCAGTAAAGGAACAAAGGTGAATGTTTTGATACTATATACTTACGCAAAACATAATTATGATGGAGGAGTCAACCAGTGATAAAATTATTGACCATCAAGTCTGCTGGAAAAAATCATATGTAGAGAATAATACTTGCGTTCCTTCTTGACTTATCTTAAAGCAAATTCAGGTTTAGGGGGAAGTATGTATTCTTTTGATTAATTGATATTAATTAGAGAGTGGATATTATCCTTTTTTTTTACTTTTTCAAGCTGTTTATGCAATATATTTTTCTTCGATGGATATCGCATTCTGATTTCAGTGCCGCCACATAAGCCTGAACTAACACAAGGTATTTAAATATACATGAGCATGTTGTTATACGATAGAAGTGATAGATACTCAAACTATTTCTATTTTAATCAAACATGCTGCACCATAAATCGGAACTTTGTTGACTTAACGTCGTTATTTTGTCAACTGGTGACACTTATGGATGTATCTTTCATTGAAAGCATAATAAATTTCATCTTTTTTTTTTCATAAAAAGCATTTATTTGCTACAATAAACATTAAAATCACTAAAAATATCGGTATTACAATTTTAACATCGTTTTAGAGAACGTTGTCACGTGCAATTATTCAGCAGTCATTTATTTTCTACCTTTCTTTTTTTCTATGTAGCCGACATATATATTTATGACGTCATAACTTTTTTGAAAGACATACATGGGAAATTTCGATAACTCACTTCAATCTGCAATGTGGAATAGGCCTTTATATTTCTCAATTACCAATAAGACCGCAATTTACTGTCTGGTAAGGCTTAAAACAAACAAAACACTTGGTTTTAAGCATTTTTAAAAACTCAGAATATCGTATACAATAAGAAACACAAGTCCATCTATATAACATATTTATTGTTTATAACTTAAATATTTATCGAAACAGATCTTTAGTGTTTATTTTTTTTACTTTGTGACTTTGATGGATTATTCTACTACAGGTATGTGCCAAATTATAGTTCTCATAGACAGGAGTATGCCGTGAATTTATGAAGAACTGTCCTATAAAATTTCTATAATGAGCGAATGTATTGTAAACAATATAAATACACCAAAGTAACTTAAATTTGGTACATTATTGTATGTTACATTTTTAAAAAGAAAACTAAATGAGCATGCTTTTTCGATATAATACGATATAATGGCTACATGATAACGTAACAAATGTTTATCAATATTTAATGTTTAATTTAACCTGCTTTTAAACAGAACCCGTGATTCAAAATATGTCTGCGTTTGTCGATGCTAAGTCTTTCAGTTTCTGGCGTTAAGGTTGCTAGAGTAGTAAACGCTTCTTTTTATTCGTATGCATAAATATGTTTGTTGTTCCATTATAATTATTAAATATATTTTTTTAATAAAATGTATGAAATCGTTTCTTTTGAATGCGTCTTGAATAAATGGTTATGAAAAATTAAATTCGTCCATCACTCAGGCTTAGCGATGCCTCGAAGCCCAGTCATTGATGTGACCCGTTCTCTTGAAATTTTCAAAACCTTCCACCTCCTCGTGGACTTGGTCTCCTACATTTGAAGAAACGTGATCGTGGGTTTCTCTCGGCCACTTCTCGCTCCTCTGGGGTCATCTCGTTCCATCGTTTCACTGTGGTCATCTTGTTACGGAAGTCACCCGGCCTGTCGTTGTTGGGGCATACACAGTTGATCTGTAAAAATAAGATAAAGTATCTATTTACCTATGTCTGTGATCAACGGCGTCACGTGTTTTTACATAAGATTTACACTTATCAAAAAGATGGTTAAAAAGCCATCACTTGAAATATGGAAATATCCATAAACATTTTTTTACAAAAATCCATCTTGTTTTCTTCATTCAAGATGTTTAAGAATTCTGTCACTATGATCGGGTTTCTGAAACTAAACAAAGAAGCATGAGGGAATTATTGTGTTGGTACGTTTCCAATGCAGATTTACAAGACACGTATCAATTTCAAATAAAAAGTAAAAGTGGACTCGTTAGAAAAGGATTAGGTATGACTGGAGGAAGGTGTAATTAACAAGGGAAGCTCGTTCAGCCTCTTTAGATTTGTCAAGCAAGACTTTAAAACTTAGTAAGTACTTTTGATGAACTTAAAATATCAAGCAGCAGTGTTGTGACTGATATATTTCATAACAGAAGTCTTTATATAATGATCTTATAGAAAGCCTTCTGCGAGTCAAATGAAACAAAGAAAGATTTTCTTCTCATTGCCGTATGGATCTCTACTTTTTCGCATTGAAGTGGAAATTGACAGTCTCAGAAAGGATGTGAAGTAAGGAATTTGCATGTGTTTAGCTACGTCAGCACAAAAATTGTTTTTGCATTATCACAGCGTTCATTTTTAGACCGAATCTAAAACCTACAGACCCCACAGACTTTGTAAAGAACGTCTTGCAGTTCATCGGGGATAAGCGTTATGATATTTATCTCATACAAGTGGTCTGATACTTTTATTTTTATCTCGTATAAGCATTCTGACATTTTTCTTTTTATCTCGTATAAGCGCTCTGATATTTTTCTTTTTATATCGTATAAATGTTCTGATATTTTCTATAAAATGTCTTTTATTACTGACCTTGTAGTATACATAGTAACCCAAATTATGTTGTTCCTTTGCAATCTCGTCTCCTTGGCAAACAGGGAATTCCTCAGCTGGTTCGCATGTTACCATTCTGAAACAATAGCGATGTTTATTAATTCATGACATCGGTACGTATTTTTTTGTGACAGGTAGAACAGGGCCTTTTAACAGAGTAAAATAAAACTGTTTCTGTTCCAGTCTTTCAATCAAAATAAAACTACTTGCTTTGAAACCTTTATGACACAGGTTTAACAAAATCCTCAAAATTCTGACTGACCAATCGACCATTCGAGCATCGTTTTTAATGAGCAAACATATATAGCAAAAAAGCTTAAAAGTGTTTCATTACAACTTTAAATTATTGTCGTAGTTTTCAGGTAACTGTTGTAATTTGTACAGAAATAATAAAACGAATATGGTTTTAAAGTGATCGTAATGGCGGGCTGTTGGTATTGATGTACATATGTTTTAGGAATTGGTATTGCATACATACATATGTTTTACTTTTATGAACGTTTTAAAATTACCTTTTTAAATAAACGAAGTTTTTGTTAACTTAAGTGTTAGATAGAACGTTATTATATTAACACCGTTTTCCTATAAATGCATGTAAATTAAAGTTGCGCTAATATTTAATATATTAAGTGGCAAGGTAAAAGTTAACGTTAGCACGATAGTCTAACATACAATAGAATGAGTTATCATTGACACTGCAAGTCGTTTGAATATAAAGACAGTGCCGATCGAAATGATGACTGACAGTTACAAAAGGGAAGGAAGCAGGCGATTCGTGTGTATCATGGTTACTTACGACTGAGTTCTTGTTTCTCTAAATATAAGCTGGGGCCCGCTTTGCTGACATTGCGGTGTACCTGCAGGACAGATGCAGTTTTGTAAGAATCTTGATTCCAATCTCCCGGTACCATCACCGTGGTCACGAGTAAAGTTGAAAATATCTGCACATACCTCACCTTCTCTGCATAAGTCCATGTCACCATCAAATCTCTGAAAATATATTTTTAAATGTTCTTATATAGTAACAGCTGAAAATGCAGCAATAAAGATTTTAAGAGTTTACTACTTTTGGAGAATGAAAATGAATGATTATCAAGTTAATTTTGTCCAAGTAAAAACATAACTTGTTAATAATGATTTGCTGATTTTAGCTAAGCAATTCTCATAAACATATTCAATGTGGCCTATATGTAAAACCATTGGCACACATTCCATTTAAAGGAAACTCTACAGTAGTATATGTATGTATGTATGTATGTATGTATGTATGTATAATAAATTTGCTCATAAATTGCACAGACAAGAAACAAAAAGACACGAACAAAATACACAAATAAATGACGAGATTTGGGCGCGCTCATTGGCAAAACACAACTGGGAAATTTTACCCGGTATACAGTGTACCATCTCTACCTATATGTAGTTTTAATGTCGATAAAAGAATACACCACAATCTTTGTTTAAATTAAAGTATTATTAATGGATCATACTACTCGATTGGCTAAATGTCAAAGTCGCTTTAATAATAATATTTCTTCTTTTTGTAAGAACGGAAACAAATGATCAGAAACAAAAATATAGAAAACACTCTTTAAAATTGTTTAATTTTCATATTTATATTAAAGATATTTAACCCTTAGCCTGCTGCAGGCGAATTTAACAGCCTTTGCAAACAGCTTGGAACCAGATCAGACGCCGATTAAATCGGCGTCTGATCAGGTTCCAAGCTGTTTGCTACTCTGACAATATTTCTTCCAATTTTGGAGCAAACTGAATGAACTTTACAATTTTAGCAGACGACATTTCCAGCAGACGACAATTTATCTAGCATGCTAAAGGTTAAAGAAATGGCAAAATGGAATAACAACTAAAACTGCTACTACGAGTTCATCGAATGATAGGTCACAACTGTTTAGTCTGTTTAGTATGATATATAGCAAATATGATTCGCAAAATATACGCAATACGCAATAACGGATATAAAATCCAAGATAAAACGAAAAAACTTTCATCAGGGAATTTCCCAATATAAATTAAAGGAAAGAATGATTCAAGAATTTGAAAAAGACAAGAGATGTCGGAGGACAGCAACGCTGAAGTATTCAACAGCCTTGTCAATTGAATGAATGTAAAAGTCAAAATAAATACATAATTTTGTAAAAAAAAAAAAAAGAAGCAAAATAAGATGGTGGAAACTACAACGCGTGTCAGATCATCACAGTGGTCAAGTGCGTATTGTTTCAACCAATTCCCATTTGTAAATACTGTGATACCAGCTTACACATAAAATATTAACTAAAAATTCTAACTATAATAAGACACCGAAGTGTAATGCAACCACACAACCAAAGCAGGTTTAGTTTGACAATTTTTAATTTAACACCAATGTTTCGGCTTCAACAGAGCATTCTAAGAGCCTGCTAAGTCGAAAAGGGCACAATTTGTAAAAATACAAGACAGAGTTATGAAACCTGTTCACTGCATGTCAGATCATCACAGTGAACAAGTGTTAAGTTTCAATCCATTCCAATCAGTTAGGTTAACATGTAAAAACTTATCCAAAAATTGCTAAGTCGAAAAAAGGGGCACGAATGAATATATCATAAAATCTCTTGAAGCCTTATGTGCCTGTATTTATCAAAACTACATTATGCCCTTTCAGTATTCTAAAGTTCACAATCTGCAACATGATTTGCATCAACATTATCTGCATATCGCGTGCAGATAAATAATACAAATCATAGAAGATAATGTGACACTGCTCATGCGAGACATTGTAGAATATATAATTGGTCTGTGCTATTGGAAATGTCCTGGCTGTCGTATTAGCATCGTATTTACAGCTCTAATTTCCATATCTGTTTGTTTAGTCCGTTTTCATCACCGCAGTAAGAACAGTATTGTAATTGTGAAGTGTCAGAAGGTTCTAGGTGTATATATCGATGAAACTCTGTCTTGGCAATCCCACGTTAGTACCGTGGCCAATAAACTAAACTCAAAAATTGCTCTACTTAGAAGAATTGCATTTTTCTTAACAGATGAGATGAAACTTTTGTATTACAATGCATATATTATGTCAACCATGGAGTATTGTTGCAATGTCCGGCGACTTTGTCACAAATCGGACACTGATAAAATTACATCTTTGCAGAGACGCGCTATAAAAATAATTACAAAATCAAAGTGTAGCAACTTCGATGAAGTATTAAGAAATTCAAAACTTCTATCTTTTGAGAACAGGTGCAAATACCATATTTCATTATTAGTGTACAAAAGCAAAACAGGAGATTGTCCTATATACATTTCGGATTTACTACATTTTGTTCATAATGATCATTACAGTCTGCGCTCAATCGAAAACATGGATCTTTCTATTGTTAAACCTAAAACGAACTACCTGAAACAAACATTTAGCTACAAAGCTGCACGCATATGGAATTCACTTCCTTCTTACATTAAACTTCATAATAACAATATAACTGCTTTCAGGCATGATTTAAAGAATTTTCTCTTGTTACAATAGTTTTTAGCAATTAATTACTTGTAATTACAAGAATTTTGTTGAATTGATGTTACTGTTTCCAATAATAATAATATTCATAGTATCTTATTATTCAGATCTGGAACTATTTATTATCTTATGGGACAGACTTTCTTTTTTGTATGTATCTTAATTGTCATGTATAATCTTTGTGACGCATGGTAATTCTTTTAAAACAATAGTTATTGTTACATCACGTTTATTTAAGACTTCTTTAATTTGAGATGTGTTTGTCGAGAAAATTAAAGTAATTCTGATATGTGTATTTTTGTATAAATGTTAAATTATAAATTGACTGTATGATTGTGTGTATATGTGAATGTATATCAGTTGAAGGCCATACTGGAAATAAATTGTAAAATATCTGTATTTGTACACTAAGTATGTCACCTTCAGAAAATAAAATTATTATTATTATTATTATTATAATTATTATTATTATTATTATTATTATTATTGTTATATTGTTACGACTCAGGGGTGTTGCGGAGATGGGTAGGCTAGGCGTACTGTAGAACTCTGGGCAGACTTCACCCAAGTAGTCGAAAGGGCAAATAGGGTATAGCCAGGTTGACTCAGTGTACCGTAAGACTAACTAAACCA